>NW_027271034.1:1757500-1951318 GCF_040938485.1 Diadema antillarum | reverse complement strand
ATAAAGGAAATAAGAGGGGGAACATCACCACGAAAGCCATGACTCTTCAAGGGAAATTCTTCCCGTTGAAGGGGGGGGGGTACTCACCCTTGACACCCCAATACACAAGCACGCATTCCCCCCCCCCCCCCACCCCCCGCACACACACAAACACCCTAGAAAAATTGATACGTTTCGAGATGCTTGAGATAATTGCAGGATGTGCCTATTGAAGGGTGAGAGCATTAAGCGCTGGGAATTTGCCCGGGAAGATTTATTTCATAAATAAGTAATACTAAATCTAGTGCTTAAAACATTGTGTACTCGATAGTGATGTTGCAGGATGGGTTGATATAAATCAATATCATATACACACAATCGTTTATATGTCTTCATATTGAACATTTCGCGTACATCATGTGAGAACAAAAATGTTCTACGAGAGATGTCTTCAGTTTCCTCCTGTTTGTTCTTTTGTATCGGTATTTACCATTTTCCAAGATATTCGAAGATGTCGAGAAGATATTAGTGTGTAATGACACACACTGCTGCGCAAAGGAACAAACAGCTTATGTACCTATAATAAGATTGTTGAATCACTTTTTGATGAGGCTGAAATGAGGCTGAAATGGTGTTATGTCATACTGTGACGTATCAAATTTCATATTATCCTTGTGGCATGTGCTATCTATACTGTTTCCACAAGCTCCCAAAATATAATTCTTCATAATATGATTTTTTTTTCTTCTCCACTTCACCCCCCCCCCCCCCACACACACACACAGACAGGCAAAACTGACTTGGGTTATGTAAATGTCGGTGTCGCAAATTTTCGAGACGTAAAAAGTTCAATTAAATATTTCACATATACCACGCTGTTTTCATAGCATAAAAGTGTGTTTCCGAGTTACCAGTACGATATTCTGCCACAATGTACTGAATTTCGATACTGCCGATGTCGAATGTGTCCTTGTGGGGTTGATTAGAAAACAATCAAATCTCAGACTTTTTACTTCGACTTCTGACCTTATGATAGATATCTTACAGATCTAAATTCACTTTCAGATATACGTTGTGATAACCACCAATTCAACCACGTTCACACAGAGTTGGAAATGATACGAACTATAATAGCAAGAACAAAGGTAATCCAGTTACCTTTTGACCTTAATACCTGTTGGATTAAGATTATACGATGACTTTCAAGAGATCCTAAAACAGACTACATAAGTAAAGCTCATCTCTGTATATATAGTGCCTACACAATTTTTGTTGTTGCAATGTGATGCCAGAATGTCACTGTTTTTTCCCCTGCTTTTTCTTTTCTTTTCTTTTCTTTTCGATAAGTATACAGATGTATGTTTTGCCCATTTTTCTTCTCTTTCAAGGCTGTCGTATCTTCAAGCTATATGCTTATTTGACGACAGTCTTCTGCATTTACACTCCCAATACATGTGCCATAATTCAGTCTGATCATTTAATTCACTTTATCCCGAGTGGTTCCCAATTGACGTGTTCTCTTATTCTTTTCTTTAATCTGTACACGTATATATCTCAGTTTTATATTCGGATGTACACACTGTAATACTATGTTCTATTGTCTTGTAAACAAAAAGAAATGACTGTATTTCATTTGTAATATATATTTGATGCAGAAAATTCCTAACAAATTAATTTGAATTTGAATTTGAATTTAAAGCTCATTGAATGTTTCTCGAATCATACTGAATTCGTTAAGTTTGTAATTAGCCCTCGACCTGTAACATTCCACCTCTGCTTTCATGACAAACAATCTGGTGTTATAGGACCATGGTCGTATATGATCAGTGTCTATAAGCCAATTAATTCCATATAACAATGTATTTCTTTTTTTGTAACGCACTTTCCTTTTACACGAAAAAAAAAGAAGGAAAAATCTGAAAATGATGCACTATCGTAATTCTTTAGAACAAAGAAGAAACTATGCAGAGAGTGCGACGGTTGAACAACAGTGCTGTTAAGTTGTATACAATAGCGTGAGATGAAAGAAAGGAAACAAAGATAATTACCATTATGTAAATCCGCCAATTAAAGTCGACTTTGCATGAAAAAAAGTCGCCGTAATAATATGCCTATCTAAAAAGAAATCACGGGATTACCATGAATCTTTCAAAAGAATGTCCTAGTTTTCTTTTAACCCGACTCTGAACTGCAAATTTCTTTATCAAGAAAATTATTTTGGCAAACACATAATGTAAACATTATTATATGTTATAAGGTATAATCTGAAAAATGTCAAAGATTTCAAATGTTACGCCGTATAAGTCCATGTGAGTGGTGTGACGAAGAATAGTGGTATCACTTTGATTTCGGGATTAATAGACTTTTCTTCTTGTTGGCGTAAATTTAATTCAGTTGAATTATATTCAAATTTCATTTCACTTTTCGACGAGAACATAAACATTTCACCTTGTTAAGTCACAGAAAGTAATGTTTCATAAGCAAAACAAAGCAAACTGGGAAGAGTATACAAATCGTGGAACCTTTAGTAATCATACATTGCCATGAAAACTAAAGTGATGAGTGATATCTTTATCAGGGGCGGATCCAGGAATTCCGTAAAGGGGAGGCGCCTTCACAAAATTGAGGGGGGGGGGGGGCGCACCCCCGCCCATTTTTTTTTTTTTTTTTTTTTAAAGAAGAAAAAAAAAAAGAGGGGGCGCGCGCCTGCAACCCGCTCTGGGTGCGCCCCCTCTGGATCTGCCACTGTTTATAAAATGGATAATGAGCATATCGTTTGCTGTTAAAGAATGATATTCATTTAGGGCGTACTGTTCAACTGAGAAAACGTGCATACTGTACATATAGAGATGTGACAAAAATATGAACAAAACATATAAGTGTGGCAGATATAAAAACAAAGTTATCTAATATGAAAAGGGGTTAATCTATATGGAAAAGGCACTGTAAACTTATTTAAATCAAACTCGTGGAAAATAAACCCAGTGATTTTGTCCTTTTTGTCTATAAGATACAGTCAACACATATCAGTGGCGGATCGAGGGGGGGGGGGATGGGGGGCGCAACCAGCGCACGCCCCCTTATTTTTCGTTAAAAAAAAGAAAAAAAAAAGAAAAGAAATGAAACCCGGAAGTGGCACCAGAAATATTAGTCGCGCCCCACCCCCCCCCCCCCCCCTTACAGAATTCCTGGATCCGCCCCTGCATATCCCCCCTACACACACACGCACAAGCACACATATACAAACACAAGACGAACATCTAGAAACATTACACACCCTGCTAGCGTCGTGCCAATCTCCCAGTGTACCATTGCACAGAATCATCATTTACCAGTTTTAGAGTGCATTTCATGTATATAGTCATAGCAGGGCCGGCGCTACGTTTTTAAAAGTGAGGGGCCCAGTTTATGGGAACAGGGACATCGATTCATTTTTAGGATGGAGGGGATAAGACATTTTGGATAACATATTTCTGGTGCCACTTCCAGGGTTAATTGGCTGACAAGCAAAAAAGGCAATTTTTGAACTATTCACTGTATACATTCTTACTTCCATAGTTTAAGAATTCCAGATTTGCGGGTCGGGGGGGGGGGGGGGGGGGGAACACCTTTTGTCGGAGAATACATGAATCAGAAATTGAAATTAATGTCAACTTTTGTGTACCATCTCTGTTTGACCTGCAATAATCAAGTAAAGATTCACGTATATAATAAGGACTCATCATTAAAGCATAATGCATCGCTAGTCATCGTCAATAATAATTGATTCGTGTCATACACATTATTATAATGATAATTATGATGAAAGTAAAGTAGAGAAGATTGCCAAAGAGGGCGCCCTATTAAGTACTCGGTACTGTATACTCTACCATCAGTGCCGTATACAGGCACCTGACTTTCACACACACACAAAATGAGCTGACAAGCTGTATTTTGGTGTTTGTCTTTAGGATAATGCTCCTAAAATCTGCAAAAAGTCACAATAGATACTAAAACTGCATGTCTGTTCTCATTGCGTTTAGCACACTTAGACGATGCACTGTATTGTGTATACAGAAGTACTGGAAATATAAATGCTGTTTTTATGTAATGTGGTTTGTCATTCGAATAAAAACGAGAGCACCATTGTCATTGCCCTGGTCGACATGTATAATTACATAACATTCTTTGTATATATAATGTAATTATATATATATATATATATATATATATATATATATATATCAGGGCTCGACACTAACTTTATTTTTCGGTGGCCCGATGGGGCCACCAAAATCATCAATTTCAAATTTTTGGTGGCCCGAGAGAAAAATTTGGTGGCCCGGAAAAAAAAAACATTGATAAAAGTCATTTTTTTTTAATAAGTCGCACACTCACTGCATGCATTTATGCATTTCCGGCGCAAAAAGTTACGAATTTATTGACACACTTTTCCAAAAATTTTGGTGGCCCGAGATGGGCCACCAAATTTGCCCTTTTCTGAAATTTGGTGGCCCGACTTTCATTTTTGGTGGCCCCGGGCCACCGTTAGTGTCGAGCCCTGTATATATATATATATATATATATATATATATATATATATATATATATATATATATATAATACATATATATATATATATATATATATATATATAATACATACAGTGTAATTATGTATATTATAATATTGTTTATACGCATACTTATGAGAATGAGAGATTGTTGTTGATGCTGTTGTAATACAGTGAATTGAAAGTAACATAAAGAAAAACCCACTGAAGACCAGTGCATTACTTTCTGTAACTTATTTACCATAAGGTCCGCATAATTTTGATGAAAGAAGGAGCGGCGCAAAGGACGTATACATGAAGTGTTATCCCTAACTTGCAAATAAGGGTAAATTTTTTTCCACTCGTAAGTTTTTTTTTTTTTTTTTTTCATAGGGGAAAAAAGATCTCCTGCCCACAGTAGGACAAACCTGAAAAGCGTATATCGATGAGAGAATCTTAAGGGTATTGGACGATTAGGGTGCAAAGGCACCTTTGTTCTTTAATCATTACGGCCTGATATTGTTTTAAGCTTATCATATAGCCATTTACATATTCGTTTAATCCATACAGTCTTCCCTGATCTATAGCAAAGGTCGTCATCTTGACAATGTTTCAGTTGAATTTCCTACATACAATGTAGTGTATATCTCTTCAGGTTCATGCAGCACGGTGGTCTCTTCTGCTCTTCTTTCATGTTTAGGCCTAGCTGTTATTTTAAGTATGCCGATACAACAGGATGTGGTTTTTACACAGCATAATTTATGTAACCGGATCATTTATTGGCCACTGGTCAGAAAAATAATTAATACAGAAACAAATAAGGAAACCAACTCGTAACAATTTTTCGCCGCAGTCGTAATATTAGTCTCAGCATTCTCTGAGAATTATTTCTTTAAAGATTTAGAGTGTCGATTTAATGATTTATTTTTTTCTCTTTTTCAATAAAGACATTTTATACAGAATGACGACCGAGGACCAAACCTGCTCAAACCTGGAGCAACCGGAGAGACTAACCCGTGATCTTTTCGAAATTGAAAGGCCATAAATATAGGCAGATAGATAAATAGATAGATAGATAGATAGATAGATAGATAGATAGATATTACATATATATATATATATATATATATATATATATATATAGATGGATATAGGTATATATTATATATATAGAGAGATATATATAGATGGATATAGGTAGATAGATAGATAGATAGATAGACAAATATTAACAAATGGCAAACATGTAGATAGATATAGATTGAATATTATAGACAGAGGGTCATAGAGATGTGGATAGACACACAGCTTGAGAGATAGATGATTGATTGGATGGATAGAGGTTGATGAGTGGATAGATTCATTGTGTCAGCCGTATAACAGCTCCATGGGTAGACTAACAACGTATGGTGGGTTGAGATTAATACTGGCTACCATAAATATAGCACAAGAAAAGGAGGGTTGAAAATATTATCAACTTTATAATGAAAGAGACACAATGCCATATCTGATGTGTCATCCTCCCCAGTGATTTATGACTGCGGATTATCATGATCAACTCTGTCTCTGGGTCTTCTTATTTCTTGAGATCTGACTTTACGTAGACGATAAGGCATTGGGTAAATGTGTCAGTGTTTAAAAACACAGTGCAGCCCATGTAAGGATAAGGCATCTCCTCACTTGACATGATTTCAACAAAACAATAGCATTCTTGTGCACATGGCGGACAGCCCAGCAAATAGCGGCGGAAAGTATCAGCTCCTAGATCCTCACCTCGCAACAGCCACGCTGTACACGGAGGGTACTGTATGCGATCCGTGATGCTGATGAGCACCAGAGCAGCACCCTTGAGTGAGCGCGTACGTTTTGCAGCGGAGTTTATGAGTGTGTGTTCGTGTATTCATTATCTGCTGGCTAGTCTCACCACAACGCATGGAGTTGGAGCGCGAGAGGTCTGCAGCAGACTACACAGACGATGTGAGTACAACTTAGTTTTTTGGCTTCTGAAATCTTACTGTTATTTCAGCTGTGTGTGGTATAGTAGGATTGTAGACTTAAAACGTCGTTATTTGGGTTGATTTTGAAATATGTTACACGAATTCATCCACACCAAGAATGTAAATAAATTGTAAGCTCCGTATTTTTGCTCTGCGGCGGTAGTTACTATAGTCCCGTGTTTACCTAGCTGGCGGGTCCTCTCACGCTCACACTACCTCCACTGCATCATTGTTGTCCGACGTTGGTCGCTGTACGTTCGGCCGCTGCAATACATCGAGTGATGAAGTGTGTGTGACCTGTGCATGAAGGAGTCATCGCACAGTGTAGATGAGTTATGTTTGGACGTCTTGCATAAACCTCAAGTGGAAAGGGACGAAAGGCGTTTAACTGTCTGGTAACAGTTAAACACATCGTCGCTCTTTCTTTTTCCAGGTCTGGATCTGACCATCATTAGTCATTGTCGAGAAAAGTTCTGTGACATGTCATCAGCCACTTGGGTCTGCATATATGGCCAATGGTATTTAAAGTGTAAAGGTACATAAATTGGGCGCTACTTGGTACCACACTTTCCATTCATGTAAATCCAAGTCATGTTCCCATTAACTTTTCACTGGACCAATTCTAGTCAAATTTTGCTGCAATGTAGAGTAACATACTGCTAGATTCACAGATCACTCACCAAAATTTGAACCAATCAAGTTACTGATTACTGCCTAGAAGTACTGATATCAGCTTTGATCTTCTACATTGTTGCCATGGCATTGACATTGACACGACATGCCAGTAGGCCCTAAATCAGTTCTGTATGTTGTGTTTCTACCTGCTGTACTCGGTAACTCTAACAAAACTTCCTAAAAATAAACCTAACCCTAAACCTATAGCCCTGTATTAAAAAACAGAAGGAAGAAACAATACCCTCATAAAACCCTAAAAGAAGCCTAGCTCTTAACCTAATCCAGAAATCATGTTTTGATGGAATATTTAACATTGAAATATGTAAGTGCATGTAGCACCTGCGTATATTGGCAACATTCACAAATTGAATTACAACCTTTTAACTACGTACAATATGACCTCATTCTGTTTTTTTTCTTTACGCCTGACTAGAGAAAGCTAGCACTTATGGTAATAAATGTATTAAACGATTGACAGAATTCAATTGATTTCACCAAAGCTAATAAAATTATGAATTTGATAAGACGCACATTTGTTTATTTAGATATTTCAAAGAAAATTTTTTATTGTTATATAAAGCTTTGGTAAGACCTCATTTAGAATACGCCCATGTGGTATGGAGTCCTTATTTGAAAAAACACATAGAAATTTTAGAAAATGTCCAGCGGAGGGCCACAAAATTAGTTTCTGAAATAAGATCTTTATCTTATGAACAAAGATTGAGGCACCTCGGACTTTCAACTTAAGCATACCGCAGGGCGAGAGGTGACATGATTGAAGCCTTTAAATTATTTCATAAATATGATCAGGAAGTAGTGCCTGACTTGGGTTTAATAAAAAAATGCACCAGAGGACATAGTAAAAAATTGTATATTTTTCGATCACAAACCACTACAAGAAGAAATTCATTTTACATGCGCATCAGGAAACCATGGAATAGTTTACCTAGAAATTTAATAGATGCACCCAGTGTCTTCAGCTTTGAAATTGGTTTGGATAAACTCTGGGAAAATGAACCCATAAAATTTAAGTTTGACGCCACGCCACCTGGTCACTACCCAGCTCATCTTTTCAAAAGGACTGAACCTGGATCTGAATACAGAGGCTCAGCCTGCGTTCAGAATCTTCCATAGGTATCCATAGGTAAAATGACTTGTCTGAGGGGATCAGATGTGTCTTTGTGATGTGATGATAAAAGAGATTGTAGCACAGATGATTACAGAGCAAGTGACATCTAGGAAACTATTACCATTGTTTTAAATTCAGGTGCTTTGTTCTTTAAAAATCCTTCACATACTTACATGGAAGAGATGGTGCAAAATTGGATCAAAACTTCAAGAAATATATGTGATTGTATACAATGCACAGTTCAGAGTGCATTACTAGTGGAGATGCAGCACTTCATTGGTGTTTATAATGGTCAAACATGCACGTGGTGCAGACAAGTGCATGTTGAAGGACATTGTGAATACCTGAGAGTGAGCTGCATTTCCACAAGCATCACGAACTTGGGTCTGTGCATTATTTGTTTCATAAAAATGAATCTGTAGAGTATTTAATGAAGTGACACTTTTTATGTATCTTTATGAGTGAATACCAGTCAACTACAGAACTCGTTCAAAGACCATCAAAAGTAGATGTCCAAAGATGTTCGTTCCAAACACTCCTACCCGAACTTAGAAGTTGTTTACAGAAATAAGTGATTGAAGGTGCGCATGGAACTGATTTGAATGCACACTGCTATATCAAATGTACTGACATCAGTGAGTGTGCAGTTCTGCTTTTTCTGTAATGTGCCATCTACATGCCATGCTGTTATACTTTTTCTTTGCACACTTTCACATCCTTTGCATGTTAGTAAGAAAATAATCTTGAGCACACTTGTGACTCATTTCAGCGCTTCCTGAACCAATTTGTAATGTACAGTATGTATTATAAAGTAAAAATGGCCTAAACACTAGTTTTAGAGCTACAAGTATACCAAAGGTGTAAGAAAGGGGCTGCAAAACCATAGGTTTAGGGGTGCAGCCCCACTTTATTTTTTGTTGTAAAACAGAAGAAATAAAAAGAAAAAATGGGGGGGGGGGTGCATGCGCCCCCCTTTAATTCTGTAAAGGCACATCCTCTTATAATACAGAATTCCTGGGTCCGCCCCTGAACATTGTTTCCCTATGACTGTAAAAACTGCTAATTTTTGCTCTAAAGTGGAGACAAATGCATTAAGAAATGTGTGAAATAATGCTGTAATACCAGATAATAGTAATGATGATAGTTGTAATTGTACATTCTTATTACATGTACACGTGTATGTCTGTATGTATGAAGTTTTTAAATGTATTTAAATAATATATTTTTCACTGTTTATATGTCACAAGTGAAAATCAAATTTCTTTCTCAGTGAATGAACAGACAATAGATAGTGGATACTCAGATATTTATATCATTTCATCATATCAAAGTTTCGTTATTACTCCGTAGATAGCAAAATTTATTTAATTTCATTAATGGAAAAGCAAAATTTATTTAATTTTATTAATGGAAAGACTAAGAAAACAAATGCATTTTCAGTTTTCAATATGATATTTGGAATAAATAAAAATCAGAGGCCTGATGAATATTATAAACTTTCTATTTCTTTGTGTGAAATTGTATATTTACAGGTGTAAATTCCAAGAAGTAAATTTAGCTTTTAAAATTGTCTGGCCTTGGTAAAGTGTAAGCAAAAAACAGAAGACTGGATAGCCCAAAAGAGGGGGAAATTGGGAACCCATCTTGAAAAATGGTCGATGCTCTCTATAAAATAATCCCCTGTATGAGAATAACAGTTACTTTAGACAAATTTACAAGTGTACTTTTGTTAACATGTTTTGTGAGTGGTAGGTGTGTATGTTTGAAATCACAAAATGTATGGTTGTACATGTACATGTATGCCCCATGATTTTCTACTGTAATCTTTAGTATGTTTACATACATTATATATATGTTTTAATAAATTCAGAAATAGAAAAAAAGAACAAATGAACAATGAAAAATATAGAGCTGATAATGTTGGGGCTTGAATTCTTCCTTCGCTGTTACCCACCTGGAATTTCGTTACAACCATGTTCGTTATAACGTGGGTGCGCTGCTATTATTTGGCCAGTGACTTTGATGTTTGGACTATTGTTAACGTGGGAGAAAATCTTTTGAGGCTTGGTTATCAAATGAATCTTTGGTTTTCTGTCAAATCCTTAATATTTCATGGCTGGCTTGATGCCTGACATGAGGCTGCCATGCTGTATTGGGCAATAGAGGGCTCACTTCAAATAAATGTCATTTTATGAGGGTGGTCTGTAACCTTAGATTACAGCATTGGGGGGGGGGGGGATGTTGATAATGTTGTGATACCAGAAACTTTCACAAATTGGAGCAGATGGCCTTTAACATGGCATGAAACTGTCACGAATTGCCGACAATGAAGACGGTCCCAGGCCAATAAACATCATTATTGGGCCTGTAACTTTTCAGGAATTGCCAAATTTACTGGTCCAACATGTCTGGTAAAAGAAAATGAATGATAATATTTACTTTTAAAAAATGATAATAACATACAATTTGTAGTCAGGACCAGTCGAAAAAAAGAGAACAGGACCAGTAAATTAATACCATTTGCAGATGAAACAAAAAACCCAGCTTTTGCGCTTCAGAATAGTTAAAAAATGTGAGTTAGGATAGAAACAACCAATGTAAAAGTGTTTATCAGTATAATCAATGTTAAACATCGCTAAATATATAAAATGTGAATAATCAATTAAATTGTTTCTAGAATAAATTGTCTACAGTTACGGTTTATGGAGAAAAAATGTGATATCTCCTTACAGTGGGCTTTAATTAATGTGAAATATTTATATGGTAGGATGTTACTTTTGTTTTGAATCTTTCTGTCTACACGTACAAGCCAGTGCACAGAGCAAGGGTGCACACAAACCCATTTTTTCTACTGGTCCGACCTGTCCCTGTCGGACCATTAGATATCCAGTCTTTTCCTTTTTTTTTCTCTCTTTTACTTGTCCAAAATTAAAGGAAGCAGTGATTTAAAAAATGTTCGAGTTATCATTTTTGATGGATGTGTGTAGGTCAGCTGTATCACAAAACATCCAGCATATGAAAGTTTTGCAATGAAACCTAAATTATAAGGAGTTTATTTTTATCAATAAACTTTAACTGTAGATGGTTTAGTCTGGAAACATTTTTATCATAACCATTGTTCACATTTTGTATATTTAACATTGATTATACTAATTCAAATTTTACATTGAATGTTGCTATTGCTAACTCACCTTTTAGAACTATTTTGAAGCACTAATGCTGGGTTTTATTTCATCTGCAAATGTATGCCTTTAAGTTTGCAGACACATTCCACACATAAATTACACTTTTCTTATTTTCAGCATGTCTGTAGTTATGGACATGGCATATACACATTGTAGAATGTCTCACATGTTTTATGATGGTGACAAAAATCTTGGCATACAGTCACTGCAACGTACTAAAATGTCTCATGGACCACCCTCATCAATCAAATGATGATCTATTTCAGATTATAAAATGATCACGCAGATCCTAATCGAATGGTTACTTGAAAGCATGCACTTGACCATGCATTTACTGGTATTTTGCGTACCACACAATTTTGCTTATAGATGTTTAATCATAAAAAGGTATTTACGCCAATGTATTAACACTTTCATGTTGCAATGTGACGGCGAGATTTTGTTGTTTCAATTTCTTGGGAAAATGGTTGCAGCTGAATTATAAATGGCTACATTTAAGACTCTTTCAACGACAAGGGTCTCACCGTCTGCTTTATCATTTTACAAAACAAATAATACACATATCATTTTGTTTGGGAATTAGCATAATTACTCACTCTTGGTACCTTCAAACAGACTGTTTAAAAGGTAACTTGTTTGGATTTTAATAATTCTTACTATTTTCCTTATTGATGACATAGTAGTCTCATCTTAGGCATCCAATTTTGGATGTGCATCAGTTGTATCAACTAACAGTCAGAAGTAATATCCACCACTACACATGAAGCAGGTGTTTCCTTGTTAATTGTTGAGTAACAAACCATGATAGGTACATATATGTGCATGACATGTAATGTTTTATACATGTGGTATACCCAAACTTTCATAGCAGCAAGTCTTTTTGTTATTTGGCTGTATTCTACAATGTACATAATTTTGTAGTGTATGATACTGTATACGCCGAATATTTTGCGAGGTTTTTATTTTCGTGAATTTCGCGAGTCAGGTGCTATTCGCGAAATTAAAGACACGCGAAAATATTGACACTGATCCCGATGTGAATGTAACGTGACGTACGCGTTAACATTTCTCCTTTCAGTACAGGACTCCATGATCGCGATATCGTTGGGAATTCCCGATTCGCAAAAATTTAGACTCGCGAAATATATGCCGTATACAGTAGTAGGTTTACTACTTCTTGGGGTAGATGGCCAGCATGTTGTTATATATATTTCATGTTTTCTCAATCATTTGTGAGTGGTCATTGTAAAGCATGATGAAGTCCTTGGCCTTAGACATAAATTCTCCATGAAACCTATTTTTGAAGTAATGGATGTAAAATGTTGTTTACCACTGAATGAATAACATGGTGGAATATTTGTGACAGTTATTTGAATGACAATGAAACCACAAAAACTCTGACTTTTTGTTTTATTCTGAAACTCTTGTAATATCATTTAGCAATATTAACAAAAAATACCAGCCAGTTTTTTGCATCTTATCATAGTGAAAATATGCAAGAAAATTAGCACATTTGTGGAGATACGCTGGCATGGAGTCTCCAGGAGTCTGTAGAATTTTTTTTCCCCCTTGAAGACACCATAACTTGCAGGAAAATAGTAATAATGGAGATTGCATCCTTGTTACTAACTGAAATCCCAATGATATGGCTTTTCCTGATGTCATTCTGTAGACGTAAGTTGTGTTGTATTAAGGCCTGCTTGAGGACTGCATGTCACTGTAAATGCAAGTTCATTACATGGATATGATAGACCTAGCATTAATTTTTTTTGATAAGATTTTGTCCATTTTTGTTTCGAATGAATTAACACAGTGTAAAGTGTTTAAACACTTATAAAATTACCATACCTTTTTATGTTCTCTTCAAATTTTTGTTTTTTTAATCTTTAATTTTCATTAAAAAAAAATCAATGTTCAAACAAGTTTTCTTATGATAGGGGTCCAGTATACCATTGGATCTGATTGATGGTAAAATCAATGTATGTGTTTGATTCATTCAGTTGTTTGATATCTCAATTTTGCAGTGTTTGAGTACCGGTATACATTCATATTCAGACTTTGCTGCAGATGACAGGTTTAAAGTAATGCAGATAGAAGAATTAATTGTTTTGGAAAATGTTTGTCGGGCAGGAGGAGGTAATGCCTTTTTTGAATAGAAAAAGAAAAAGTTGGAAGTGGTATTTAAGGTAATATGTTTAAATTAAGCCCATAAAGCCTATGCATACAGTGTAAATGTTATTCCTGTGTAAAGGAAACTACCTTCCTAGCTGTGTATGTCATATTTTGTCTGAAATAACCTACGATAGAGCAGTTTGTACTACCCTTCACAGGAAAGAAAAAAACATCAACAAACCCATCCCTACTGGCTGAACCAGAGTCCCAATTTAATTACATGATAGATTTTTCTCAGCCACTGTTGCCAGTTAACCCCCAAATCAATTTCATTTTAAGAGACTCTTGATTATTTTGTATATTTCTTTTTCCCCCTCCCTATATGCACCCGGAATGCTAACTGCTGGAGCAGCAGTTTGCTACAGGCCATGGAGACTGATTGAAATGAAGAGCACTACCCAAGCTGCTATGCAGAGAGAGCTAGCTACCTCTGATGAGAAAATACGCCACATATAGACATTTTCAGGGAATGCAGCTACCAAGCATCCATGAACTCATTGGATGGATTCCTTCACTGCATACACACACTCACTCAAAATACATGCAGTCGGTGCCACACACAGAACACACACTCTTTTTCTCTCTCCCTCACACACACACACACACACACACACACACACACGCTGTTCCCTGAGAGGACACGGACAGCAGAGCGGCAACAGCAACTACGATAGCAAATGAGCTCTGCTGATGAATTATGTGAGCGGAGCGGAGAAAAAATAGCCTGCATTTGGAGGACTGTGTGGCGGTAGCGGCTGTGCAGTGGACGGCAACACTTGGCATTTGGATTGTGAGACACACAGCATCACTACATTGCAAGCAAGGAGGAGATAGCGGGCAGCTTGTGCGTGGACTGCAACTCAAATTGATCACATCTTGCGCTCTATCCACTCACTCTCCTGTTCTCTGTCTGTCTCTCCCAGTCTCTTCTCTCTGTGCTGTGTCTCTCCCTAGTCCGTGTGTACAAGTGTGTGTTTGTGTGAAATTGGCTTGAGCATCTCCTATCATTTTGGCAACGCTGGCCAAAACACATCCTATTTGACTGCTTTGTAGGGAGAGCTTTACACACATGTACTCCAATAGCAAGAGCTGTCACATAGCCTGGATATATACAGTGGATTTTCACCTTTAAAGCTCCCATAAAGGACTGCTATCACCAGCTGGATAATTTTGTGCAAGTGAAACAGTTGCCTGGGACATTGCGGTGTTAATTTTGTCGCTTGTTGCCAAGAGCGCTCTACAGACAAGTGTGCATGGTTTGTTCTTCGGCGTCAACGTTTTTGGCTGTCTTGATGTCTGCGAATTGATCTGATGTATGACTCTGCTTATGAGACACACCAGCTAGCCCACCATGGCTAAGCAGTATGTTTTCCAGTGGCAGGTCTGCGTCCCTAAGCCCCTTAAAAATGGGGCCATGTTCGACAGATACGAAGACGTAAGTACCAAGAATCCATTAGCATTTGATCATCTGACATTAATTTGCAATTTTCTAATTGATGCTTTTGTTGTACAACTAAAAGTGTAAGTGATGCTCTAAAGATATTAACTTTGTATGATTCATGATGTATATTTTGATATTGATTTCATATTTTGATAGTGATTATAGTTTAATCTTATTATCAAGAGAGATCTTGACAGACAGATTTGCAGAAAATGCTAAGAAAAGCATCCCATCAGGTTCAGCAGTTTTGGTAACTTCTGTGGATAGAAATTTGAATCTGATGAAGCATTCCTTAATGTGTCTTTCATACAAACTGAGGCCCCTGCAATAAGATTACTTTTAGAAAAAAAGAAGAAGAAGATATTTACTTGTAGGTATGTGACACGCCAACATCTGAATGTCTACGCAGTTAGGGGCAAAAAATGATATGACCTCATAATAGAATGTTGATTGTTAGCAGGTTGAGATGATTGGATGATGATGATGACTATGATTATGAGTGATAATGATGATGACAGGATTGATATTGGTGATGACTTTTATGAGGTAATTGTGGTAAATCCATGATTGGATTAATGATGTTATGAAAGTGATACTGGATGGTAATTATGATGACTTGTATGTAATCAACAGTGATGACAGTTACAATACTGAGTAGTTGTATGGTGCGTATGATGATGATGCTGACATTGGCTGTGATGATGATAATTAGGCTCTAATGATTTCTCGTTCACAGTCGAAATAACAGCCAGGAAAATCACATTCCTCCCAGGAATATCTCATGATCAAGTTGCCAACACTAATTTCTTCTTCCAGGTTTTCTCAGAACGAGGTTGTTTATTTCTAACCATCATGACTATTGTTGTTATCATAGTATATCATACTTTAAAAAAAAAATAGAAGTAGTCCTCACACTGCTATCTTCAGTTGTCTTGCAAAGATTTGAATGAATCTTTTTTTTTTTCCATTGTCATAAGCCCATGAAATCAAGAATATCTACCATGTGAATGTATCAACCATTTAAGATAGGAAAAAAAGTTAAGAATGGTCCCCAGTATTGATTTTTATCTATGAAAAGAATGTTGGCAAGTTTATACGCAAGTAGTGGTGAGGCTGAGGCTTACAGACTACCAAAAAACTGCATGATAATTCAATGAGAATAGATATACACATATATCCTGTGAAAGCATCTGCTTGGCTTCCAGGAGATCTTGATGTTTTGGCATCATTGCCTATGTACATTAAAAAGGTTCATGCAGAATGAAGCTCCGATGAAGAAATAAATGTGTTAATGCAGGGATGGAAGAAAAAATATGTGTCAAGAAGATGTATTTGATGCATGTTGCATTCCAGCAATGTCTTAGGGGAAAACACAAAAACCAACAACCCAGAGGCTAGTTCTGTGATTCAACTCCATCACCCCAAGGGGACTCACCCACTCCAAGATATTGAAAATGACATCAGTTGGAAATATGATACTCGGCTGCCTCTTGATTATTATTTATGATATGTCGTGATAGAGCTTGACACATCACTAGAGCAGTGGAAATATATACATCTGAGGAATGCAACCACTAGGGCTTGTGAAGGTTTATCAGTTTGAAGCTGGTATGGACACATATGGAGCACATACCACAGTGCATTTGCTGAACATGATGTATTGAAAGAAGCTAACAAGAACTGGATAGTGGCATACAGCTACCTAAGAACCCAAACAGCCCTCTTTCCCCGTTCCCCTTCTATTGTCTTGACCAAATTTCTCTGCAGGTGAGCTCGAGTTGCACTGTACAAAATATCATCACCTTGGCTGCAGTACCTACAAGAATCATCTTTGAGTCTTTTCCTACAAGTACAATATTTTTATTGTAGACTCTGTGAGAGATCCACAAGGTTCTTATAGACAATGGTTTCATCAGTGATCCAGGGATGTATATGATAGATTTTATGGTGCAGTGAATGTATTTGTGAGGCAGAACTCTAGCAAAGTTGTTGGTTTTGCTTTCTGTGGCTCAAAACTACTGATCATCAGTTTAAATTCACTCACACAGACACGTCAAAATATGCCCTACCAGAATTAGAGCTGCCATACTACTGCCTTTGAAATCACAGTGTTTATAATGAGAGGTCTTTCCCATTGAAGGAGTATGTTGGGTTTTTCATGAAGTAAGGATATCCATAGACATTTGCAAAAAGCTGAAAAATATGCACTTACTGGGAAGCAGAAATTTTTATATTAATGGAGCCTATGAATAAAACTAAGAGCCTGGAAGGAAAAGACCTATCTGAGAGAGGATTAAGTGCAGAGATCAGAGAATGATGATGTTTAGAACTGAGCTTAAAGGTAGGGAATCCCATTTGCACGCCTTAAATGAAGAGTTGTATAAATACAGTGGTATCTTGAAGAGAATATCATTTTAGAAACTCCCATAAAGTATTGAAAGTGGAAGGTAACATTTAGTACATTTTTTTGACGGTTAGATTTTGAATTGAATTGTTTTCGGGGCTCACCGTAAATTCCAGTACATTACTAGGCTACCTTTGCAGACCCATGTACTGCATGTGTGTCCATCATGTATATTTTGTGAAGAAAGTTCATCAACACTTACAAACATTTCTATATACATTCTTACCACACTCTCTATATGTTATTACATCAGCTCTTATACTTTTAGATTTGTGTTTATAGATAAAAAATGCAGAAGACTGCAACAGAAAGGCTTAAGTGTGGCTGACACACAGAACTACTGAGTAGTTGAGTTTTGTGCATTATTCAAATTTTAGATAACTGTTGACTTCCAAATTTCTAAGCAGTGGCCTAAGCAAGTCCCCTGAGGTTCATATTTAATGTTTTGCTGCATTTTGGGAGGTCTGTAAAAGGTATCCCCTACCTTTAAAGGATGCAAAAATTACAATTTTTGCATCCTTTAAGCTCAGTTTTGCATTGTTTCCAGTTTTATTTTAATTTTTGCACCCTTTAAGCTCAGTTCCATACATCATCATTATTTGATCTTTGTACTTAATCCTCTTTCAGATCTCTTTCCCTTCCAGGCTCATAGTTTTATTCATAGGCTTTTAATACTGATATTATAAAGGGGATTATATGTCACCCAGGAAGATATAAATTATGTTCATTACATATTTTTATGTTTACACTTTGATATGGCTGGGTGTTTGATGTAGTACACTTGTCTTTTTTAAATCTTAAAGTAAAGTGTGTTAGACTGTGATGGTCAGAAGCCCAGGGTGTACATACACATCATTCACTACAAGCCATCAGCATGTAGTTATTGTAAAAAATCAAGGACCTTTGTTACCTTTTTGGTCAGCGGGGTCGTAAGTCCTATGCTTGATCGATTCACAAAAGAAGCACCAACAATTGTCCAGAATCAGCTTTTAAATGCCTGCTGTTTTCTTTCTCCTTTTCTTTTTCTTTTTTTTTTCCCACTGTGTCTAATCCTTTGCTTTGACAGCAAAAAGATGCTGCTTTCAATTTAGTATAATTGTCTGATGAGAAAGAGAGCAGTCTCATCACATGCACAAAGGAGTTTGACGGCAACTCTGTTCGAATAACAATACTATACAAGAACTATAGGAAGTTACAGACATGGTACCCTTGTTAAAACTGTAGCTGTTTTTCCATGCTGAGATATTATTAAAGCAACAGCTTTCTTACAGTGCAACCATATTCTGGATGTTTTATCCCCAACAATCAGTGAATTTGCACATTTCAAGAGAACTTGGCATCTCTTCTGCAGCGCACAGTAGACCAGTGAAAAGGAAGATGAATAGCAATGGGCGTGATTTGCTCTGACTGTACATATGTATGCTTGTTGCTTCAATCATCACAGGTTATGTGTAGCATTATTTTTGATGGACAAAATGAGAAATGGTGTTGAAAAAAGAGACACCTTCTGAAACCAGTTGTTCACACCCTGACATTTTATTGTCTTGACTATGTTGAATTCAGAAGTTGCACAAGTTGCTTCCATGTGGCAAGAACTTCTACTGCCCTACTGTAGAAGTGACTGCCTGTCATGAACTTTAACACTGGCAAAGTGTCATTCAGAACCTCTGGAAGGGCAGAGGTGAAATCTGGAAATCATTTCAGACATCTAAAATGTATTTCACAACAACTGATTGAGTTTACAGACATTTGCTGACTGTGTAGGAATTGAAAATCTAGTGTTCAGCCAATTCCAACTGTTATGTAGTTGAGTAATAGATGGTACAATTTCTGTCGTAGCAAACTGAATATTAATGCTATCACTGTGCCTTTCAGTGGTCCATAACATTTATCAAACATATCAAATATGGAAAAAGGATTATGGCATTTCATCTTTATCTCAAAGATACATTAAAAAGTGTCTAACCATTACTAAGATTGTGATATGGCGTGAGTTCAGTAATGCATGGCTGTTAATTTATTGAAAAACCTCACGAACATGTGATTACGTAAATTCTGTAACAATTATATCCTGTGCCAGGCAAGCATACATGTGGTATGCAAACTCCCTTCCTTGATCTGTACAGACGGGGCTTCCGCTGAAAACCGTTTGAAAGGAAACCCAGCCTTTCCCCCTTCCACCCCTTTCCTTTCTTCACAGTTCTTGTCTATGGCAGCTTCTGGATGAAGCAGAAAGCCACCAGGATACAAGAAGCAAAGCCCTCAATCAATATCTCGCCCTTGATGATCAATAGGAGAAACAAAGCCCTTAAGCGGAAGAGCTGTAATTCCTTCACGCTTTGATACGCACGCAGAAAAAAAAAAGAATGTTTCGGTACCATCCACTGCATACTAGAGCACTGTATCTATTTATAATCCTACTCTGCTTATAGCGCCATTGTTACAGGTGGTATTATCTTCACCATCCAATTTATGCAGTGCTCAAGAAAGAGTATGGAGAAGGTGGAAAGAAGTGGTCATCTGAGGATTATCTTCTATTCACTTGAAGAGAAGAATGAGTGAAGCATGTTGACTTACAAATATTGAAAAAAAAAGAATGTTTGTTTCTTCATATGAAAAACGAATGGTGTGTAGCCTATAAACCCCAAAATTTAGCTTCAGTATAACGTATGTTTCTTCACACATTATTTTTACCATGGTATCCAATGGACCCATTGAAGATATTTCATATTAAAAGTGATTAAGGGAAACAGTAACAAGGAAATACTTTTCTGTAATTAGCAAGCAAATACACTATACATGTATACTAGTCGATTAGCAAGAACCAGGCTACATGAACATGTATGATATATGCCACATGCTGCAAACTTTTATAGCATGGTCACTCTTCTTTCATATTCACCTTTCTTCCATCTGACTCTGCTATGCAAAAAAATAAAAATAAAAATGAATAAATAAAGTGATCTAAAATATCATATAGAATTTATTTTTCACTAGTCGCTATATTTTTGCAAAGGAGATATTTTGATTCTTCTTATTCGTTATCCTGTATCCATGGTAGACTAGAAATTTCTCGGTTACCATAACATTGAACAGAATAGATACCCATGAGACACACAAAAATGGGTGTTATCAAGGCAGTTAGGGTATAATTAAGCTAATCATGTTGGAAGAACACAACAAGTCTTATGTTTACTGTGCCAATACTATTAAGAGAGAGGGAGAGCCAAATGAAAAGCCCTAATTTACACACTTGATGACAGCTGTTGTACACCAAAGCAGCAAATTGCCAATGCCATTTTCAGGGACCTTGCTAACTTCCTAAAGGTCATATCCAGTTATGAAATTGGGCGGTATTGGCAGACAAAATGGCAAGGGTAAGGCTGTCTGATACTCCAGTAGTACATTATACCTTGTATTCCAAAGAATGTATCAGACACATTTGCACTGGACAGGATTTTGATATAATAACAACAATGGCATCGAACTATTGTTTGTTTCTGGTCTTAGAGCTTTTTTTTTTTTTGTTCTTTTAACAAAAAATAGTTCTGGGGGAATAAACAAGACAGATGTGTGGTAATTGATTTGTATTCATTCTGCTTTGCATTTTCTGTAAATAGGAGGTAGTTGAAAGCTTGTAAAGTATGAGGTAATGGACTTAGTCGTTTTTCCTATTTTTGTATCGTAGGGTTTATGCCAAAAGGGCCTTAAACCACTTCCACTGTTATGCCAAAAGGCCCTTAATGCTATGGACTATGTGTACTATTAGTGCCCTTTTGGCATAACAGGGGAAGTTCATTGAGGCCCTTTTGACATAAGGCCGACAATTTCATCTATCTTTAGCTGATCCTCTGTGTTCCTTATCGTATAGGCTTCATTCTGTTTCACAAGTAACTATGCTGAAGATATTAATGACTCTGTATCCCAGATATGTCAATTTTTACCAGTAAAATTTGTTATCACTTAACTCTCTTTTGTATTCCCAAGAAAAACATTTTGCAAGGTAATAGCTCATCACAATACGTTGCTTTAAAATTTGCTCGCTACTGTGGATATGGTTCTTTGCATGTGATATTAGAAAAGAAGGAAACAACAACATTTACACCATCACCAACTTGTCAATTTTCAGTAGTGTGAACAAGCTATGTGCAGTATATTTTATAGGAAATTCAAAGCACACTTCATGAGAGACTTGAATGCAGTAATTATGTCAATGTTACAGCCTCAATAATCATTATCCAGTAATATGGTGCAACTAAGATATATATGCAAAGCTCGCCATCTACTGTAGGGGGAAAAAACCTGAGCATATGGAATGGCTTAATATGACACTTTACCAAAAAGATTTTCAACATATGAGTGACCTAAAGAGAAATTTATCAAAAGCAAAATGGAGTTGGTTGAATTGCACAGTTTTGAAGTGATACTTTCTTCTTCAGCACACGTAACAATGTCTTTAGGGCTGACGTCCACTTGGATGACAAGCCTAGGAAGGGTTGCGAAAGCAAATTCTGTCATTTCGGCATCCTGTCTGAGTCAGATGTGGAAAAAGTGTGCGAATCGGCTTGTCCTGGGACATTCCTAGGAATCTCCGCGGACTGACTGCAGACATTCCTAGGAGTGTCCTAGGAATCACCCAGGAAGAGCGCGAAATCCCCCAGAATATATGCTAATCGTAGCCGGGCAGAGCGGACACATCTAAGATTACACCAGGAGTGGTAAAATCACGAACGAGGACAATCAGGATGGCTTGCCGATAACATACAATGTAAGTTAGATATGTGGACAGTATAAGGAAATAGGGCAAGGTTATAAATTGGAAGCTGGCTTTCGATTTTTCTCATTTGACTGCTAGCCGTCATGGAGGTCACACTAGCCGAAATTTACTTTGCCTTATTGCTTCAAATACAAGCTCTGAGAGAATGCTCAGATAGCGCTGGTCCTGGTCCCCTTTGAATGGGTTAGGATGGTCCAATTCTAACAAGTTCAATCATTTTTCAAGCTTAGAACTTAGTACTTTGACATAAGTATAAAAATAAAAATCACCCATAACAGATTTTGACCTAGTTCCACTTTTGTGGGTCGAGCTGGGCGGTCACATTTGAACTGAACATAATGATGTACTATGTAATAGCAACTATTAAAAATCCCTCAAATGAAATGTATTTCTGAAAAGAATAACAAAAAAAGTTTCCTGGGAGCAAAGGGGGCTGCTTCCTCTTCTTCCTAGTTACTGGTGACTGCCTTCTACGGTGCCTTCTTCATTGGGCGCCGGGAAATGCTGACATTGTACCTGTTCCTCATCAGAGGAAGAGAGGTTCGGCTGTGGGGCTAGGGTGGGGGCCTCACTCCTCCCCCTTCTTCGTGTTTTTATGTTTCATAGGCATAATGCTGTATTGATTTTTCACCTTCAAAATCCTTTTGCTTGTAAGAATCTGTTGACTCTTTTGTGTCTTGACCACAAATGTCCGCAGCGGCATTGCGCACTTGTATTTTTTGATCCGCATCAGCACTGCGCTGTCCTAAAACATTCTGGGTGTCTCCTGCTTTCATTCACAAAGCTGCCAGCACTGCAGGATTCTTTCAGGAGCATTTGCAGAAGGGGCGGAGGGGTTATGGAATGGTGAGACGTCCTGACGATGTCTTCATGACAAGTTGCCAAAGTTGTCGGGAAGTTCATTCCTTGTGTCCAAATTTTGGTCTCAATTAAAAATTTGGACACGGAAATGCCCCGACATGTTTAGGACAGTGAACGGACTCTTTCAAGAACGTGCGGAGAGGTTGCAGAATGTGTGCAGAACTACTGAATTTGCTTTCTGCGTCTTGTCCGCACCTTGTCCGCACCCTAGTTGACATCGGTCTTGGCAAACACGTCTGTCTGTCCTGAATGCAGCACACAGTTGAGAACATCAGTACATGTACTCTGTATCAACGTATGTCGTGAATGGACAAGTTGTCTCCATGTCGCCACTTGTGTATTATACTTTGTACACTGTGCATGCATTTTACGAACCTGGCTTATATTCAAAGGATTGCTTTATCTACTCGTGCCCACCATTACCCTAGGACACTGTGTGCTGTGATTTTGCACTGCAACGTTAGTGATTTTCAAACATGTCCAAACTCGTCCTTAATATTTCAAAACTTAACGCGCTTGCATTTGAGTCTGTAAAGTTCTACCCGTTGAGGACGGTTTGATTTTGCTGCAACGCGCATTTCCCATAGACGCTTGCCCGAGTATACTCGGCAGTGGCGGATCCAGAGGGGGGCGCACCGGGCGCGCGCCCCCTCTTTATTTTTTGTTAAAACTGAAGAAATAAAAAGAAAAATGGGGGGTTGGGGCGCGTGCGCACCCCTTTAATTTTGTATAGGCGCCTCCCCTATATGGAATTCCTTAGTTTTATAGACACTTACACATCACAGAATAACTCAATTGCTTCAATTGAAGCCATGTGGTGTACTTGTCAATTGGTACAGTCGTAGCAGCACTGTACATAATACATGGTAGCGCAGCTGTTGGTACGATACATGATAGGTACACAGCAGCATTGTAAATTCACTCTGAATTGTGTAAAAATGTAAAAAGTAATTGCAAATATTACCTGACTGTGGAGACTCAAAATAAGTATTTTAGGTTGTGAAATGATAAGGGTTAGTTTGTGCATAACTGAAAATCAAGGCGGTGCAAAAGTACATGCATGCCAGCACCTTGGGCTTATACCGTTGCACATGTATATTGGCTTCAGATGGATCAGAAAAATAGTAAGTTCCGTAGTACATGTAGTAAGGCTTTTCGCATCTACTCTCTCTGAAGATCTGGATGAGGAACTACTTTCTTTTTGACTTGGCTTAAGTATTTGATAGACATTGGATTGTATTTGTAAACACAGTAGCACTGATCTGAGTAAATTATGAACAGATATGCTGGAAAGCACACTGTGTTGGCTGACAAAAAAAAACACACACACAAAAAAAAAATAAGCAAACCCCAAATGTAAATTTCCTAACAGAACTGTACAGATTGTGCATGGTACCCCATACGTTATCTGCATGAGGCACGATAAATTATGCATGCAGTCTAATAGTAACACCTGTGGTGATATAATTATGGTGTGACTGCACTTTGGCACATCTGTGGGAATTCAGTTACTGTAATCGCTAAGATCAGAAATTCATCATTATGTGTTCTGAAGGGTAAGATTGGATGGAAAGTATAATTGAAAATCATAAGAATCAGAATTTTCATGTTAAAAATGAGAGTACAATAATTAAGGGTGAAACATCACATCACTATCATAAAAACTCTTGAAATACATGCATTGATATATTTTGTCACTAATGCTGAGTTCTCTAGATGCATTTCTATACAAGTTCACATGATGATTTTACTTTCTCAAGGATGATATGATATGAGTAGAATACTGTGTCAGAAGTATCGGAACATTTCTGTGGGCCCCCTACTTTTCATGATAGAAGCAGTTTTGATGAGAATTTTTGATGTCGGAAATTTGGAAGGTGGTTTGAAAGCCGTCTCCTCTCAGGCAGACTCACGCTTTCTTGGGCTCACTTTCACTCTGAGCATCACACACTTCCCATCTTATTCAAAGCTATCATAGGGCTCAGTTGTACCATGTCAATTTCTGCATCTCTGTATGGCTCCAAAGATTTTCAGCGTTGATTGAATTCACAAACCTCTAAATTGCTGCACTTGCATTTAAATGCTGATTGCTGTGCCCAAAGAGCACTTTTAGATTCCTCAGAGTTGTAGTTTGCCACCATATTTCCCATGCTCTTCTTTTTCTTGTTCAGCAGGGGTCCTTTCATGGGAGTGATTGAGAAAATGGGTATTGATTTTCAAATCATAAAGCTTTCACCAGTTCTTAGGGGGGAGTGGTTTCAGTGTCCACATGTGATGAGTAAAATTCTGATAGTGGGAACCCAAAGCATGTTGATTGAGTTATGAGTTGATGAGGGCAGCCATGCACCTATGCAAAAGTTGATGCATTTTACACCCTGCAAATCAGGGACCGTTAGAAACATTGTGTTGGCCACAAACTTGTTAGTGAGTGTGTGGCCATAAGGCACCATTGGGACATAGACTGCCTCCCCCAGCACAGTTTTGCATGAATCTTTTGATATAATTAGCTTCGTAATGAGAAACTTCGCTATCCAGGGGTCCACTGGGCCAAGGAAGACTTTTGTTTATTAACCAAATCTGTTCTTTCAAAACACATGCCAATGAAATAACTGTAGCATGACTGTGATTTCTGCAAAGAGAACATGAAAAAATGATTGATGACTTTTACAGAATTTCTGTATGATTTCCTCGTGCAACTCATCTTTTCATGCATGTAAATGCTACATTCATGTTCAATACAAATTGCTTCTACATCGTTGGGTCCACTATTTTGATAATAGTAAAAGCATCAGTAGCACGCACGCATGCATGTATGGGAGGTGCATAGACTGACAACATTATTTCACATAAATGTCCAGTTTGCAACCAGATGCATGCAGAGGCCAGTGATATATCACTCTGTGTAATATTGATTTTATCGAAGGGCGTATCGCTACAGAGCATCAACTCCGCAAATGATTGGACAGATGTAGCTCTAGAGTTGGTTAGAATTTTGAGATAAAAATTGGTGTGATACACATGTTTATGAATGGTGTATCTTTCATACATGTAGCAAAAGCAAAGTCCTTGCATGGTAGTAACCTTTAACCTCAGGGTGCTTTAAGTCAGAGTAGGCCTAGCCTTTGGCAGCAGATATTGTAGCCATTGTATTGATAGTTTGTAACCACTGAAGATAATTTGATTTGCCTGAAAAAAAAAAAAAAAAAATTCGTAGAAAAAAAAAAATGGTGGGTCTTGCAACAGTGCCATTGTAGACCTTTAAATTCTGTGAGATGGGAATGAGATGGTAGGAGTGCTATTATACACCTCAGCCCACACCCTGCCTGTATCAACACCCACAACTCATCTTGGCACCGACACAACCAAGATACTGACCTTTTATCACTGCCTGGATGATGCCCGCATATCAAGGCCCCATTGCATATATTTCACTGTGCGAAGACAGCTTACCGTCCCCTGTCCCCCCCCCCCCCCCCCCACACACACACCTACACACATACAAACACTGCTTCTAACTCTCCCTTCTACTCGTCTGCTCTGACTCTGTTATAACCTACCTGCTCATGTCAAGTTCAGGGCATGCATTGTTACATTCACGCTGCTCAGAGTTTCTTGAGACTGTGTAATTTTAGAACCGCTCTTCATGCTCCGCTGCCTTCAGTCAGCATGGCTGGCTCAAAATATGTATGATGTTGTGTAAATTTAGGCAGTGCAACCTCCTCCAGGTTTCTTCATGTCTTGAGAGTGGCTGGGATACAAATAGAGAAAAGAAACAAACAGGAGGAAGGCTAGCGTAATGCCTTGTATGTTGATCACACTTTTCATTTCAAGGAAAGCAATGCCTTGCACGTTATTGTTGAGTACCTGCTGATTGTCAATATTGTTCAGAAATAATTTTGTGCATATCATGAGATTGTGGGTTTATTGTTTAACAAGATAACGGCCAGTTTAATGTGTGAATTCTAAACAACATAAAAAAAAAGAAATAGTGTAAGCATAGTAAACCCAAGGGATAAGTGTATGTGTGTATGTGTGTGTGTGTGCGCACAGTTCATAAAAAATGCAGCAGGCAATCTCCTCACAAAGAAGTTTTGTTTTGTTTCATCATTATTTATCAAAGCCTTTGCCAGGATGACAAGGTGTTATTTTTTTTCTTCTCTTTTTTTTTTCACTTGAATTACCCCATCCGTTTTGGTGCAGATGTGAGTGTTAATGTAACCATGACTAATGCCAATTATTTCTAGACACTGCATTTCACAATTAGGTGTGAAGCATATCACACTTTTTTTTATTCTACATGCTTCCTGGTAAGCTGAGCTGTGCACGTAATTATCTCTGAAGAAAGTGGGAAGAGTGGTAGGTTTATGTGTGTGTCAATACTGACTGGGAAAGTGAAAGCTTGCATGTGTGTGTGTGTGTGTGTGTGTGTGTAAGTGTACACATATGAAAAAAAAACATGAAAAAAGAAGAAGAAACAAACTGCTTCATTTGTCTCAAATCGGCAGCTTTTTCATTTTCTCCCTATGAGCAGCTGTGATGCATTTTCTTCCTTATTATGATGTTGGATGTTTATGCGGCCTTCATCCACATCTTCAGTAGATTATTGAAGCACATGTACAATATTTTCTTTTTACTGTTTCATGAGTATCCTCATAACCTTCAGATAAGGCCAAGTAAAGACAAAATATTAGTTTGTACTCCTAACTTTTTTGGAAAAAAGGAGTGTGCGGGCACTTTATTTCATTTTTTTTTTTTTTTGCCTTTCTAGAATACAGTCAATGCAATGTTTGAAAAATGGCTGATCCACTGCACAATGCTATTCAGGTGCACTAATTTTGTTTTAAGTACGGTATGATACATGCCTTTTTATCATTTAAAAAAAGAAATAATGCGGCTGAAAACAAAAATGATGCGGGCATGGACAAGAAACAACAGTTGTTTTTACTTGACCTAACTGAACCATTTCATGAAATGTCGCTGTATTTACACTGGCCCAAGGCCCAAAGGTTGGTTTGTGAAATACAGTTCAAGTTTGTCATTCCAAGGATGGAATGTAAGATGATTATATTTTCTCATCAGGAGTAATTACTGTATACGCCGAATATTTCGTAAGGTTTTTATTTTCGCGAATTTCGCAAGTCAGGCGCTATATATTCGCGAAATTAAAGACACGCGAAAATATTGACTCTGATCCTGATGTGGATATGACGTACGCATGTACATTTCTCCGTCCAGTACAGGACTTCACGATTGCGAATTTAACCACTCGCGAAATCGTCGGGAATTCCCGATTCGCGAAAATTTAGACCCGCGAAATATATGGCGTAAACAGTATATTGAGTGAAGTATATTTCATCTCTATGACCCCGTTTACAGTGCGGGGCTGGGCCGCGGCTCGGCCGCTGCCGAGCCCGCCTTCATTTCAGTGTAAACGCGCAAAAGGCCAAATGCAGGACCAAAATTGGCCGCGCATATGGCCACGCTGTGGAGGTGGTCTCGGCCGTGGCTGAGCCTGGCCTTTTCTCAGTGTAAATGCAAACTGGGCCAAATGCGCGGCAAATTTTAGTCTGGCTTCCAGACCCTCTGTCCGTACTGTTTTGCTATTCAGGATATTAACTCCCTCAACATCAAAAACTAGTATAGTTTAAAGTGGTTTTGTCCTGCAAAGGATTTATCCTTTTGCAAAGACCTTTGCCCGAACGGCGACGAACGGAAACCAGTTGGCAAAGGGTTAGAAAACCAGACTATACCAAATTGCATTTGTTTACAAGCAGAGCGCCACTACGACAACATATTGAAAGGTTTGAATGAAAAGCCCGGGCCGAGCCCCGCACTGTAAACGGGGTCTATTTCAGTTTTTGTCATTTATCCATGTTAGCTTGAACCATTAAGGATCCAATCAAACTGAATAATACCTAAGCAGGTGATGAAATATATTTGTACAAATGGGCACCATGCCCCACTAGGGGGTTAAGATCTACCAAATAAGAGAATATATTAAAATTGTTATATCTGCAATGCCACAAATGACAGAGCTTAACTTCAATGAGAAAGTATGTTTCGTGTATAAGTGCAGTTTGTTCATGTCAGATCCAGGGATGCCACCATTTTGGCCCAGTGGGGGGGGGGGGGGGAGACCAAAGTTAGAGCCAATTTTTACATAATTTCATCATCTTCTTGAAAATGCATGGTGAAATTTGTTACCAAACTTGGCAGGTATTATCTCTAGGATCACAGAATACATACAGTGATGTGTTTGTACAAATAGATCATGCCCCTGAGGCCCTGACTGCAAATTAGAGAATCTGTAAAGATATTTTCCATCTATTACCAGAAATACTTTGTGTAAATTACAATCATACAGTGTAAAAGTACTTTCAGGTTTCTTTATGGCAGATCCAGGGATGGCCCTTATGGGGCCATCTTCTCAATAATGCATGGTCAATTTTTCAGCAAACTCGGCAGGTGATAGAATATATACTTGGTCAAAAGGGCACCATGCCCCCTGAGGTACCTCCAGAGCACCATAAAGCCTCCAAACTAAAGAATTAAAAAGAAAAACAAACAAACATATCACTCCCCTCTGTAACCAGAGAGGACAGAGTCAGTGCCAAGTACTTCCATTTTTTATGGCAGATTCAGGGATGAACCCTTGGGGCTAGGACCAAGCTAGAGGCTAGTTTTAACATTTTGATATTCTGTTTGAAAATGTGTTTTCAATTTTTTCCCCCAATTTGGCAGTTATAATGGCTAGTATGATAGAATATAAATGGATATCATCCCCCTCCCCCCCCCCCCCCCCCCAAGAAACCAAACAAACATAAAGCTGGGCCAAGTTTGCTATGTTGTTCTGTTCGGTAATAGTCTGCAAGAATGCGTGGAAGGTGAACTTTGCAATACTCAGGTGAGCACTAGACCCACTGGGTCTCTTGTATGTAGTGCTCATGTGAAAAGAGTATGTGACCCGCTACAAAAAAATGATCCTAAAGTTGGGCGAGGTCGATTATTTGAAAATTGCATGATGTAATCCCCTAATCTTTCTGCTTTAAATTGATAACACATTTTATAAAGATAATCGGCTGCAGAGATATCAATGTTTAAAAGAGAGCATGTCGAGACGTCTGGAAAATCACTGTTTCGAGAAAAGCGCCCTAAAAGTCTTCCTTTCGACGCAATCGCGATCAAGGGACACGCAAGTCAGTTTTCACCTCTGGACAATAGAAGGTAAGCCCTATCAACCCCGGAAGGGTTCATTCAAGCACGTCAGTGTTGGCGGTCTCCTCACCAACCAATCAGTGACCAGGATGTGAGAAGCGGCTGATCATAGCGCACCCCGCCCACACGTACCAGTCGACTGGGCAGTGTGCGAGCTTCACGCTTCGGTTAGCAGCAAGCAGCAAACTGACCAATGAGATCACTCTGGTCGTTGTTAGGGGCGAAACCTATCTTTGGCGCTCAATCCAAATTTTCGAACCAGCTTCTGCTTCGTTGAAACGCCAAAAAACATGGCTCAGAAAAACGCTATTTTTTTATCTTTCCTTTGATCATTTTGCTTCAAAATTTCGACAGATGATAGAAGACACGTTATACTCCAATAATATATCAAAATCAGAAAATCGAAAGTTTTGACCAAATTTAATGCTCTGACTTCAAACTGGATTTTCACGGCTTCGACCGTGTGCGAGTTTAGGACCTTTTTGTTGTAGCGGGTCACATATATGTGTGTGTTTATGTCCCACATGTTATAATATCTGCATATCCATTATCTTCTTCCAAAAGAGAAAAACTTATAGCAAGATGAGGCAGTTGATGTAATTTCAGTGTGGATTGCCTTCATTTTTTCTCTTTAAATAAGCATTGGGAATTGGTTTGTATCAGAATATTCTGATCAAAAATTGACCAAAAAGAAAAAGAGAAAATAGTTTTGATAAATGGTACCAGTGTTGGTTGCTGATTATAGATTAGAGTGCTTTTATATTATTTTCTCACTGCAGATTGAAATGGAAATTATTTTTATAAATGTGTTTAATGGATATTGACTTCGATTTCCTCGGCCACAGGCAAGCAAGCATCTGGAATGGCAGCTGTCAGTGAAACATGCTTGCATTTGGAGTGATAAAACTCTGGAAACAAGTATGTCCTACACAAAGTAAAATTTAAAGTGAATGAACTCTCAATACACAAGTCGCAAAGCTTTTGGCTGTAATGAAGACATAGCAAATAAACTGGATACACTGCTTCATAGAATTACTCTGTAAGCGTGATCAAAAGGTTTTAGTGATTAAGTGTCAGTTGAAGATTAGCCACCTGGGATAGAGTGAGCTACAAAGAGTAACCTTCCATGCTGTAGCCCTGGACTGTTTTATATCTGTTTTCATGGGCGTATATAGCATGGCTTTACAGTACAACAAAAGGCGAGGAGTGATAGTTCCACTAAATGGTGGTGCTAGACAGTTCAGATGTACAGACTGCAGACTACCATTGGCCCTATTTCATAAAAAGTCTATCTAGTGGTCAGAAACTGAGCTCAGTAAGATTAATGTGAGGACATTTTGGGGGCTCAAAAGGGTGGGGGGGGGGGGTGGAGGGGGAGTCCGTCCACTCTGGTCTTGCAATGAGAACAGGCCTCATCTGCTCACAATTGTTCACAAGGCTAATACTTGAGAACCATTTTCAGTTCTTGACACCTTGTGTATCAGAGAATGTACCTCACTACCTGTCTCTGTGGATTTCTTTAAAAAAATAAATTTACATGCCTGTCTGTGTGCGTGTGTGTGTGTATCTGTTGAAATAAAAGTATATCTATTATCGCTATTCCACTGGTTAAAGTGCCACGGGCTGTAAACAACACCTCAGCTCCATGTATTCAAGAAGCTGTATTGAGTGTTAAAATATGTGAAAAACAATTTAAGGATTTTCATTCAATGCATCTAGACTACCGGTAAACAGGTGCAAGCACTACAGACAGCCTCTTGAGGCAAACACTGGGAATGAAGATCTGTTCAAACCAAGAAGGGCTTTAGTTCTCTCTCAATGAAAATAAGATTACTGAACTGCTAAAAATGATATTTCAACATGGAGATACCGTTGCTATTACGGATTGCAGACTTTTGTCATTGAAAATCTCATTGAAAAGTGCACTGTGTTCCTTTAATTCAGGAGTCTGTCAGAGAACTCCCTTCCATCTCACAGTGATTAGTTCCATCGCAATGGTGGAATAAAGCCGATTGTGTCCTTAACAGAAAGCCATGAGAGGGGAGAGATAAAGACTTTTTGAGTAAAGATATCCTTTTACCTAATAGATTTTATTTAGGAATAAAAGATTATTAATAATAATAATATTAAAAATGGTAATAATAATGATAATAATAATGCAATACGTTTATTAGGCACTTAATACAGATGTTTGTAAGCTCACAGTTTACGGGAAACTTGATATTTAATCCATTGTAATACAAAAAACAACAACAAAAAACCGTATGTAATGGTCAGCAATCAAAATACTTTGGTCTGTATCCTTTCCAGGGTGACCCCCCCCCCCCCCCTCCCTTACCAAAGCACCTGCAGCAACTGCAAAGCCTGAACACATTTGAGTGCATTGCTTTTGGCGGTCAATGTTTTGGTCAGTTTATTCACTCCATTTTGCGGGGGAAAAAGCAACAACAACATGGTGGTTGGTATAATTGATCAATGGATGCAGATGCATGGTAAATTGCATGACTCAGAGGTCCGGAATGACCGCATAGTGAAGTCCAGTGCATCCATTTGCCTCTACTTGGCCCCTTCAAGAAAGCCACAATAGGCATTAACTAATGTACCTTTTAGCATCTGGCGCAAGCACTGTGATGAGCTGAGACTTGCGCAATCAACTCTGCGTTGCTAATGACGGAATCGTGTGTGGCAGATGAGTGTGTGGTCCGCCACACATCAATTGCTCATTAATTTTGTTTGTTTGTCCCACACAGTCATTGTCTCCAACACTGACACCCATGCAGTTACAGAGATTTTCTTTTGATCAAGAAGAAAAGGAGGCTAACTTCTTTCCATAAATATTTAATATAGTTTAAAGATAGATGTACATTATGCATTTATATAGTTTATTTTGCGTATGTCATTGTGATCTTCAGGCATAGTGGGCATTTTCAATCTTAACACATGCTCCATTTACACTGAGTGTGAGAAACTTGTTGATCATTTGCAGTACACTACTTGTATGAAGGTGGATCACTTTGTCACTAACAGCAAGATATCACATTTCCCTGACATGATTTCCAAGTTCACTGATCCTTCCTTCAATTTTAGAATTCATCTTACCCTGAATAAAGTAGCAGCAACAACATGCTGTGGGAAGAACTCTTAGAAGTAACTCTCCCTATCACATATAAATGTTAACATATTTCATTGTTAAAGTCATGTCCGTACGCTGGCCGTACGCTATGTGCAAGTGAATGAGATGATCCAGTCGTGCTACCACGCGAACATATGTGGAGGTCAAGCGGGGTCATACTTTCGGTGTTACACATGTGCACTTCAGGTAATGCGGAGTAATGTGCATCAGGCACGGGCAGAGCATACTGTAAAATGAGGAATGTTTGCGTGCATTTGAATTTTGCGAATTTTGTGAGAGCCAAGATTTGCGAAATAAAAATGCATGTCAAAGTTCTTATCTACACTGTATGCATTTAATGTTAGAGGCAACTCGCGAAAATTCCATGCCACGAAAATTCCATGCCGCGAAAATATTTTGTTTTACAGTATCATGCTGTAATTGCATCTAAGTTGTCCCTTTTTATCATGACTAAGATAATGTAAGTTCACAATAGAAATCCATTTTCAGAGCTTTTAACTTGGTATTCCTTTTACACACACATCATTCTTGCTGAGAAAATTTACTAAACTATTTTAGTTTGGAAATGTGGATGGTGCTCCACGTTTTTCTTTTACAATCAGATAGAGCTCACACTGCACTGGCACAACATTGTCAACACATTGTCATGGAAATGAAATAGTGCTGCCACCTTTTGAGTTTAGACAGTTTTATACAACGTCCAAGTAGATCCTTGTAATTTGATTGGAGGATTGTTGGTGACGTGATATTCAATAAGTACTCCATTCAACGCGCCGTGCAATTTTGGTTCTATTTTTGCTTGCAACTTGGTTCGATTTTTTCGTTCTATTCCACGGTTCGAGAAATTGTACGGTACTGTGTGTACTGTGTGTTGCATATTGAGGATCGCATGCAGCTAGCGCAGTGTACGTGTGCGGTACATGCATGCGCATACGTAGGCCTACGTAGTGCTAAGTGTACGTGTATGAGCGCTAGTATAGCTGTGACCTGTATCTACACTGATTGCACAAGCCAGAAAGAGAATTGCAGTGGATCCACATGTAAGTATGGCTATATATTTCATACATATATAGACTTCTAGGCCTACTTAGACCAAAAAGATCTACTTGGACGTTGTATAAATCAAATAGTGTATGGTCTTTACTCGTTGCACTCGTGACCATTCACTATTTGTATAGTATATGCAACAGGGCAAATTTTAAAGCTTTCCACACACATCAATATTAAACACCAGTTGGTATCCCAAACATCCCATACAGTCATGCTGAAATGGCAAAATGTTTCTTGCCTTTGTAGACACCCAACCACAAAACTGGCATTGGAATTTTGTTGCCTGCATACATAGTTTTATTTTTGCAAATTGAGACTGGTAAGAAGAGTGCTTGAACCATTACCGAACAGAATGAGAAGGAAGTAATATCTGTTCCAAGTAGCGAAGTTGGTATCATGCACCAAGAGAGATTAATGTACATTCATTTTGTGTTGCAGGAGGCAATATTTTGTATTGAGGATTTTACATTATGTCAGTAAACTTCAGGAAAAAGCTGTCACAAAATAGAATACATAATATGATGGGCTATTCGTATTGTGTGCTGCTCGGTGTTGGGCAATATACCGGGTAAGCCCATTGTTCGCATAAGTGCTTATCTGGCTAGTTCTTTGTGCATGGTTCTGGACCATGAAGTGTTAGAATTGACCTTTAAATACAACATCTGTAAGGCCCAACCTTTCACACTCGCAGTGTCTGTATTATGGATGTGTGTATTGAAGCATTGGACCTGGACAACTTTTATACAATGATTGATGTGTACCGTTCAATGTGTAGTGTGAGTGTGTTAATTCACAAAAGTACTGTAAACACAGAAATTTTTGTGGTACGTTAATTTTTGCGTATTTCGCGCTACTTTTGCTAGTGCAAGATCTTAAACCTGCAAAAATATCCTCACAATATGCTCTGCACATTGTGAATGGGTTGACAATTCTGCAGCACAAATTCAAGAACCCATGAACATGTATTTGAGGTGCTCAGTGCAAAAAGTTGATAGCACGAAAATATCAACGTTTGCAGTAATTCAAAACTAGTCCATGGAAAAAGTGAGTCTACTGCGTAAATTCATGACACACATCATGCAGGCCAACAAACATCCAATACTGAATGTACACTGACACTTGCGCGAGGTGCACCTCTTTGGGGCATGTTTTAACTTCATGGACTACGTTTAAACTTGGATTTGATTGAAACTACCTTTGTCAATATAGCTCCAGCATGTCAAATTTGTGTGTGGATACAAGCTGGTGTGCATCGTTGTTATGTAGTGGTAATAATTCTTCATCACCATCTTCGCAGCATCTGGGCGTGCCTCTGTCTCATAATAAGTTTTGTGCATGGCATGAGATTTTGAAAGAACACCCATGATGTCACCTGTGAGAAGAGGAAATGACATCTTTCCCTCTGCAGGGAGAAGAGTGGGGAGTAACGCTTCAATTTGAGCGGGATGAATGATTAACGACTGCATCCATCATGCTTCCGATTCAGTCAGCAGTCACAACCCTGAAGGAAGTCAGGGTTGGAAGATGAATAATTAATGTTCGCAAACATGACAGACAACCAGACACAGAATAATGTCCTCCAGGCAGGTGAGAAAAGAAGGATGCACATTTCAATATATGGAGACAATTCATTAACCCTTTCTGTGCCAATGCGGCAAATGTGCACGAATTTCACACACATAAACATGTAACTATGAACAGGAAATAAACTTGGCATGCAGAGGATTAAATGGAAGTTGACTGAAGAAGATTGGATGGCGGAAGACAAAGGGCGATATTCATTCTTTTTCTTGTTTTTATAATATTCAGTAACTTCATTTCAAGTGAATAAAGACTATGCGAAAGCAGATCCACAACAAGAATGATCTGGATAGATTGTAACTACATTCAGTTGGAAGTATACTGTACTCAGGTAAATTCTTTTAATTTGTATATAACATATAGTTCCGTCACCACACTATGACTTTAGTATACTGTTGTAATACGATATGTTTTAAATTCTCCAGGCATCACCCGTTGCAATAAATTTTGTGCTTTTTTACATTTTATAGTTCTTTTATATTTATGCTATGCTTTGTTATTCTCGTAATGTCTTTTAACTCTGTACATGTATGTGTTACTTGTGACCGGCAAATTGATTTTAACCTGAATGATAGTAGGCCTAATGGGCAGTGCTCAACTTGTTACGGCAACTTAAGCCAGCATACTCGAAATGGATATTTTGAACACAATTCTAATTACTATCTTCCAGTGCAATTTGATAATTCTCTGAAAGATTTAGACATGGACAACCACTTATCGATCTGTCACTTTAACTGCAGAAGTATAAAGAAGAATTTTGATAATATGGACACATTTTTACAAAATTTTAGGCACCAATTTTCACTCATTGCTGTAACAGAAACCTGGCTAAAGACACAAGAAAGTTCATTGTGCGTTTTACCCGGTTACACATTTGTAGATAACAGACGCTGTGATAAACGTGGTGGAGGAGTTGGTTTTTATATACGTCAAGATTTGAAATTCAAGAGAAGGACAGATTTGGAATTATTTGATGATAACATTGAAATGGTATGTATTGAGATATACTGTCAAAGTGAAAACATTATAGTAACAGTTGTATATAGGCCACCTGCTGCATCTATTTCCCAGTTTCTGCATGCCATAGAATTGCCATTTCACAAGATTATGAGGGAAAAGAAAAGCTGTTATGTGGTCGGGGATTTTAATGTAAATTTATTGTCATCTGTGTCGACTGTTGATGCTTTCATCGACATGTTTTCATCATATTCATTTTCTCCGGTAATTTCAAAACCCACTAGAATAACAACACAGTCATCAACACTTCTAGATAATATTTTTGTTAATAATCTAGAGAGTATTGTCATATCCGGGATATTTACATGTGATGTTAGTGACCATTTACCGATATTTACTATTATAAGATGCAACTTTTACAGCAACATTGAAGGCAACAGATCTAGACGTGTCTTTGATGACCCATCTATACAGTATTTCTGTAATATGCTTTATACGTGTAACTGGGAGTACATCCTCAATATGCACAATGTAGATGATAAATTCGATGCCTTTCTTGCCAAATATCTCCTGTTCTATAATAAGTGTTTTCCGCTACAAACATGTGTGCACAGAGTGAGAAGGAATGACAAACCATGGTTTAATAGCACGCTTAGAAAAATGTGTAAAAAGAAGTATTTATTATATCGTAAGTATCTCAGGAATCGTACAGCCACCAATGAACAGAAATTTAAACAGTATAGGAATTTAGTTAATAAGGAAATACGTAAAAGGAAGCGTGAGTATTATTACAGGAAATTTAGTTGTGTGCGTGGGAATTTAAAGAAAACATGGTCTCTTATTAATGATGTTATGAATAAACAAAGGCAGAATAATCATATTGAATCATTGCAAGTCAATGATCAGTGTATCGATTCTGCAGAGTCTGTAGCAACACATTTTAATGAGTATTTTTGTGCAATAGGTAGAAATATCGTATCAGAAGTGTCCAATGCATCTGCTTCTGCTTATACTTACCTGCGCAATTCCTATAGCCAATCTATGTTTTTTAAGCCTATTACTATATCGGAAATGCTAGCTATTGTCAATGATTTGAAAGTAAATAAGAGTCCTGGTGATGACGATATTCACGTCAATGTATTCAAGAAATCAATATGTTTTATAATGGAACCCCTGTGTGCAATATTGAATTCATCTTTGGAAAGTGGGATATTCCCACGACAACTTAAAGTAGCAAAAGTAATTCCAGTTTTTAAGAAGGGGGACAAACACCAGCTACAAAATTATAGGCCAATATCATTGTTGTCAGTTTTTACTAAATTGTTTGAAAAATTAGTTTATGCTCGATTGATATCATTTATTGACAGCAATAATATTTTGTATCATCAGCAGTTTGGGTTTAGACAAGGTTATTCTACATATATGGCACTACTTAAATTGATGGAAAGAATATCAAATGCATTTGAAAATCATGAATTTTTGGTCGGAATATTCTTAGATTTAACAAAAGCATTTGATTGTATAGATCATAGAATACTTATTATGAAATTAGAATATTATGGAATAAGAGGAAATGTTTTGAACTGGTTTAAAAGTTATTTATCAAATCGTGTACAATATACAGTTGTAAATAATAAAAAATCAGAATTGTGCCATGTGAATACAGGCGTTCCACAAGGTTCTGTACTGGGTCCTCTTCTCTTTTTGCTTTTTGTTAATGATTTGCAGTTTGTAAGCCCTAATTTATATTCCATATTATTTGCAGATGATACAAACCTATTTTTTTCAGGCCGGGATGTGCATGAAGTTAATAATATGATAAATTCAGAAATGCAGAAAGTGTATTCCTGGTTTACTGCAAATCGTTTGGTTATAAATATTGATAAAACATGTTACATGGTATTTAAGACAAAAAATAAGGTAATAGATGAAGATGTTTTACAAATATATATAGGTAATGTCAAAATCAAGCAGGTTAACAGAGTAAAATTTCTTGGTGTTACAATTGATGATGGATTAACATGGAAAGGTCATTTTGATGATATTTGTATCAAAATAAGTAGAATTGTTGGTGTTATGAATTATCTGAAACATATATTTCCTTCAAAAATTCTATTAACTATGTATCATACAATGATCTCCCCACATTTAACGTATTGTGCAATAATATGGGGTCATAGTTCATTATATTTATTGAATCGTGTCTTGATGTTACAAAAGCGTGCAATAAGAATACTCTGTAATGTAGATCCGTTTGCACACACTGCAGTACTGTTTAAGAAATTGAAAATTTTGAAAATTGATCAAATTGTGCAATTTCAAGTGGCTACATTTATGTTTTCATACTTTAAAGGTGTCTTACCTGTCACGTTCCATAATTCGTTTACCCCAAATAGTGCAATCCATGCCTACAACACTAGACGTGCCAATGAGATATGTTTACCTTTTTACAGATATAAGTTCTCTAAGACTACAATTAGATACACTGGAGCAAAATGCTGGAATGAGTTGCCAACTTTTATTAAAGAGAGTCCAACACTGTCCTCTTTTAAACGTAAATATAAAATGTCATTAATACAAAGTGCAATTGAGTAATTATTGTAATAATTTTGCCACTTTTTTTTCTTTTCTTTTTTTATTGTTGTGATGTTTCTTTGTTGTTTTTGTTCCTTGATGTACATTTGTTGGAAATTGCGTACTATTTATTGTTTGTAAGGGAATCGGCCTCGATAGGCTTCATACGGCCTTTACTGATCCCTCACGTGCTATGTCTGTTTGAATATTTTTCTCTTCTGTTTTATTGTGAACGTGATGTTTTCTTTTTAGCATGTGAAATAAATTTGAATTTGAATTTGAATTTGAATTTGAATATTTAAGTGATATAAAGCTTTAAAGAAGACAAAACATGAAGACGTATAAGATACAAAAAAGAAATTACATACGCTGTTGCAATGTTCTGTGAGATTGCCCAGAGGGAATGATAATTACTGTCTGGAAACTCACATTCTTAATTTCATTGTCTGTTCATCGGTCTTTAGGTTCTCATTTGGTTTGCATGTGAAATTGTCTGAAATGAATTTCACAAATTCCACCCTTAAGTAGAATGCCTTCTGTTGTGCAAACTTCAGTGCTTCTTGATGGATATTTTTGCACAATAGATACTGCTTTAATAGTAACTTAATCTAATGTAAGGTTCCAGGAGCTGTGGTAATGATGTGGAATTGGATGATTAGGAAGATTAAAGCAAGAATGTAGATAGGGTACAAGAGAGAAGATGGATGGGACTAAGAAAGTGTGAAGATAGGAAGAAAAGAATGAAAAAGAGATGAAAAGAAGAAGAGACAAAGGAAATGTACCCCTAATATTTTGTAGAGCTTGAAAATGTATTCTTTTTTTCAAGCTCATCACAAGCTCATCATGATGTCATGAAGACATGTCATCCAGCAATGATGGAACATGCATTTAACCAAACCTTAAAAAAATCATAACTTCTGTATGGATTGTCTGATTTTTTCCAAACTTCATTGACACGTTCCAGATGCTGTATTCACTAAATCCACATCATGTTTGGAGTAGAATTTCCCTTTAAACAGTTGTATTACTGAGGAGAGAAGCGAGTAGATTTCTTGTATGTTGGTATCAGGAGGAGCATTAAAGTTACTGTAAAACGAATGTTCGTGCGCATTTTAATTTCGCGAATTTCACAAGCGGCAACATTCGCAAAATTAAAATGCACGCGAAAGTTCTTGCCCACACAATATGCATTGGATGCCAGTGGCAAGTCGCGGATATTTCGTGCTGCGAGAAAGGCCGTCGGCTCCAATTCGCGAAATTCTCATGCCATGAATATATTGTGTTTTACAGTATATGAATTGCAGCATTCAAGGGAAAATTGACCTCTCCCCCCCCCATCTACAAAATGCTGATCACAAAGGTCAAACTTTAAAACCGCTGCTTTGACTCCAATCCCTCTAGGGTAAAATTTGTTGAAATTGGGAGAGACTGCAAAGAATCTGTGTTGTGATGCATTGAGAAGACTAAACCAAAACTGCCTCGATTGGTTCTTAAATGCAGGTTTGCTCTGGATCTTATGGATTTGATGAGGAAAAATTATGTGTGTTAAAGTGGGTTACTGAAACTTAATATGGAGTGCATTTCTATAGATATGTCAACAAGGACATTGGCAACAACAGCAGGACCTTTCCATTTGTGCTTTTGTTGACATCGGTCATCTTCGAAGCTGTTTGCCCCCTAAACCTGCCCATTCTATAAAGCTTCAATGACATTTTGGGGGGATACAATGTATATTGTGCCAAATCATTAAAGTACAAGTTCTATACTGCAGGTGAATTCAGAATAAAAGTATGTTCATAAATGAATTAGGAACAGCATCATGTTGAAGCTTCTGCAGCTTGAATTGAAAATTGTAACTTGAGTTCAATTTCAGCTCAATTCAGTTTGATTCTATTGAAGTTTGCCTTAAAAAGAAAAAAAAAGTGTGATTTATTAATTAATGGGTACATAGACAAACAGACAATGTGATGAAATTCTGTACCCCTGAAGGATCTCAAAGCAGCATAGATCTGTTTAACATTATCACATTTTCAAGCCCTGCTTACAGTCACTTCAGTCTTTATCCAAGATAGCCTCACATTATTGAAGAACAGCATGATGACTTGGCTGACTGAATGAATGCATCATGGCACTGATATCAAAATGGCTACTGACAGCTGAAGAGAATATCCCTCTTATTTAAGGCCCCTCAGGAAGCTCTGTGGAATTTTCCAAGGGAATATTTGATACAGCGAGATGCCAATGGAATGAAGTAGAATGACAACACATGATAAGGTTACTCTACACAGTGTGCCATGCATGACCTGCAATAATGAATGTGAAGCATTTTTCTCATTAACTGATTATACTTGAAAGGGTCATGTAAAACAGCTGTCTTGCCTTGGTTCAAAGTTCTTACTGAATTTTCTCTTATTTGTCTCCAAAGATTTGTGAGATGTTTAGTGTAATTTTCATTGCAATCAGGAAAATATGTATTTTGTAAAATTAGGAAATTATTCATTTTGATTATAAATACTATACATGTACTAGTTCATCAAAGGCAATATATTAATAGTCTGGGGAAATGTAACTTTCATTCTTTTTAGATAAATGGAGTAAGGGATCAGAATGGTATAAAATGAGGAAGAAATTACTCTGATGAGGCTGAACATTCAAATATCTCTTATAACTCCAAAAAGGTAAAACTTTGCTGTGATTATATGGATACATAGATGTTCCTTGTCATGAAAGATAATTGGAAATGAAATAAATACACTTTCATTAACTATTCCATGAAAGCAATATACCTGTTTAATTCTGTGAATGGCAAAATTGTGATTTCTCATGCAGAACAGACAGTGACTTAAGTCACAAGTGAATATCCAATAGTTGGGATAACTCTGGATAAAGAAATCTGTCCCAATTCAGTGCTTGTCCTGAATTAAAACTAGTCATAAAACCTGAAATATCCATAAACTAAAAGCAAAATTCAAAACTTGGATTGTACCTCACATTGGTTACTTGCACAATCTTGCATATCATGTATGAATTCAGCAAAATGCTGGCTGCTACACTGTTAAAATATTCCTTCATACATGTACAACTGTAGTTTCAAAGTGCACGTTTCTACTGACATCTTGAATAACCTTCCTCGTCCCAGTGACGAGCTCAAGTATACATTGTAGTTTTTCTTTTTTATATTAGTATGTGACTGACATTAATAGTGGAGATACATTGCTTTTGAGTTGGCTCGAAGATTTAGCTCCCTTTTCATTTAGATTTGCTTTGTTTGGACAAATTCTTTCGTCATCTATTCAATTTGACTTACTACAGGTTAGGCAGTGCACAATATGCTACGCTTTCACTTGCTCTTTTTGTTAGCGCTGGTAGGACCAGTTGGTCACTAGCTAGAGTAGCTGAAATCAAGGCAATTTGCTGATATCACTTTCAGATGTGACTTTTACTCCGTAGTGAATTTCGACAAGATCAAATGACTAATGTTTATGTGTCAAGGCCCTTTCACACAAACAAAATCTGGTATTTTTCTGAGGTTAGTTCAGACTGGTTTGTCTGTGAAGTTGGTTGTTTTGTTTTTTGTTTTCAATCTTAGATGTCAGTGATTCCATTTTGCAAGTAGAAGAATCGGGACTATAATTCTGTGATCGCTGCAAGCAATGGTCAAACCATGGTATATATATGTCAGTCATACATGGGATACTAACAAAATGGAAGGGAATGAAATGAGTGCATTCTTCCACACCACCCCGTGATCACATGGCTGCAGGCAGTAATGGACCATCAGAACATGGACGTACGACACATAGACTATGAACGGAGGTCTTTCTTTGATCCCATCATCACCGCCGCCACCTGATTATGTGCATCTTAATGAGTACATTCAGGTGTCTGGACAATCATGATTGTGTGATCATGTATCATCACTAACAAAAGAATCGTTTCCCTCATTTCAGTCTTGTTTTGCTGATGTGCCTTTTTCAGATGGAAATGTCTTTGAATAAATACAGATGATGAGGAGCAGCAAAACCTGAGAACATGACAAATTTTGTGTCAAAAGATGGGTAATTGCTGATTTGCACATTTTCACACACGCATAGACCTTGCCTAATGGCAAGATGTACTTGTTCTCTACCATTACCATCCCTTTTTGCTCTGGAATAAGCTGCAGAAAAGTGAAATATTGAGATCACAAATGATAATCGTTCTGCCAAAATGTTAGCTTTCTTTTAAAAACTGTCTGCTTCTCCCAAGCGAAATTGTTTGAGGCATGATTTCTTAACATACACCACAACTGCACATTCACTTTACTTGATTTTTGTGAGTTATTTTCTTCTGCGCATATAGTTTTAGATTTCTCGAATCTCCATCTTGTTCTTTTCCCCGCTTGCTGGTAGTGACGATGATGGAATCAAAGCAGTGAAGCATGTTAAAAATGTCTTTGTGGTGCTTTTGAGATGTACAAGTGCATAAATTAATTAGAATACCAGGAATGTCTTTGTATATTAGGTCCATGATCAGAATCTTAAGTCAAAATCATAGATGAATGATTCATCTTCAAGTTATATCTAGCAATAGGAATTGTGATTTGCCATTTACATTATCTTTTCATATGAATACCTGAAAAAGCTCTATATGCATGGCAAGAGTGTACACACTAACTACATCACATTACCATTTATAGTTGTTTGACGCCCATGCAATGCATCGACAGTCACGCTTTAAAACTGAAGGGCCAACAATTTGCAAAGACATAGAATGTGACACAAATTGGTAAATACCATTCCACAACCTTCATCACCTCCTACAGGTTGCCCCCTATGGTGTGGATCTACCTGTGTACCCCCCAGCAGGTGGCGTATTATGCTGCTGAAATGAATCGACCCCCTGTCTTGGTCACCCCCATCAGAGGGGGTCGGCCAAGATTGATGACCTGAGCGTCTAGGGGTTAACCCCTCAAACATGCAATCCCATGGTAGAATTGAGTTACTGGAGATGTTGTGATCATGCAATGTCAGCCCAATATTTCATTTTCCCATAGAAACAAAACAGCACAGCTCTCTCACCATGGCATAAAACAAATTGATGGTGGATTGAATGTGGAGGGGCAGTGTAAGGTTGCATGCCTTGTTACTTTAACAACTTCGTAACCATGACAACATGACTTCTGTGATAATGAGAAACTGGTGTGATTGATGATAACAGTTTGAAAATGTGCAATGTGGAATGATTTATTTGCAAACTCTGTCAGTTTTTTTTTTTGCTGACAAATGAAAGAAAATATTATGTGACAAACCTAATATTCATAAAATATTATTTCAAGAAGGAGTGAGAATTTATTCTTACTGTTATTGAGGATACATTTCTGTATGAATGCTGAATGCAGATTATTTCATGTCAGGATAGCCTAATGAATGTTTTTGTAATGTGATTTTTGTGCAATTATTTCCCTTTGATTTTCTACAGGATTCTGGATCAATAGAGCAGAACTGTCTCTTCAAGGTTGATGAATATGGGTTCTTTATCTACTGGAAAAGTGAAGGCAGAGTATGTATTTACCAACTGTGTCCAAATACTGTAAACGTGGAAATTTTCGCGGTACATTAATTTTCGCGGATTTCGCGCTACGCTCGGCTAGCGCGAATTCAAAAACGCGCGAATATATCTTCACAATTTTCTACGCACATTTTGAACGGGATGAATTGTGTGCGCTTCATCGATGATACTGCTACGTAGTACAATGTACAGGCATGTTTACGCTACTAGTACTGTGCGAAGAGACGATACCCTAGATTGCTGTGTACTGTAGCATGCATGTGTGCACCGCACGCATCGATGCTACAGTCCCCCGTGACTACAGTACTAGAGTCACAGCTGTACTACGTATTTGAGTGCTTGTACTCGCAGTCGAGCCGCTCGCTACGTCGCTTGTCGTACGCTGGCATAGCAAGCTATGTAGCAGAGGCTTTGGATGAAAGCAGTGAATGTGTACTACAGTAAAGTAACCTGCTGCGGAGTGCGAATTTAAGAACCCGCGAATACGTTTTCGAGGCGCTCAGCGCGAAAAATTAATCGCGCGAAAATATTGACGTTTACAGTATATTGATATGCAATGCATTTGAAAAACAAAAGATCAAAAATAAATCAATGTAGTACATTTTGGTAACTTCTTGGTAGGATATAATCCACACACTCATAATTATATTTTAAAGAAAATAAGTGACCAAGAGAGTGCTAACAGTCAAAATACTGTCATCCACCACTTCTCTCATGTTGGCAATATCATGATACACCATATTTGGTTTCATATGAACCCTTCATCCAATGACCCATTTGCAATGGAAGAAATGTAGATAGATGGTTTCTTCTGTTTGTGCAAGAGAAAATCTTGCCAGGATTTAACTGTGCTTGTTAACATCTCATGGGAGAAATTTGTTTGCCAGATTGCAGAAAGTAATTTAGTATGCCCATAACATTTCAGTATTACATGAGGGACAAGTTTCACACTTCAAAATGCTATGTGGCTGTAATTTTCCAGTATTTTCAGTTCAGAATGATATCTGTAGATATAAAGTTACTGACAATGCTATGTTGAGGAATGTATTTTAAGGGGGAAAAAGATACGGCATTATTTTTTTTTTCAAATTCCACAATGCAGTGATATTATCAATTTGCATTTGTGAGCAAAGTAAGGGAGTATGAACATTTGTGTGGTACATATTCATTTAGATTCATCTGATTTTATACAAATTATGAATGATTTTTTTTTTTTAACTGTAGTAACAGCAGTTGCTATGGCAGCAGCCAGAAAATATTGAATCAGCTGTGATCATTCGAGTTGTTACTGTGATTTTATAACTATAATCACTGTAACTTACAAGAATGATAAAACCTGTGATAAAAAAGGCCTCTGATCACTACTATGAGTGTATGTCTTTCAAGGGGAGTGAAACCCAAATATATTATGTGAAATAGGCCCACATTGAAGTTTTAGGAAAATCATACCTTCATTTACTTACCTGAGCAAACACAAACTGACAGAAATAACTTATAAAGGAGTAATAGGACTGTGTGGAGATGGGAGATATTATTGTCTCATAATAGACATCTCGGCTGATGGAAATATAATTGTCTCATTAAACAAAATGGCTGGTACGGACAATTCTGCCTTCCGCTGACCTAAAAATGGAGACATTATTTGCTTTCCAAGTAAAGTGGCATCCAGCTTACCAAAAACTGCTCTTGATCAAATATTGATTTGGTGCTTTAATAACTCTAGTGGATTTATCCTTCCCATCATATAATGGCTGTGTTTATCCAGGCAACCGAACTTATAGACACCGGTGCCACACATGACATGCTCCATCATCCAGTGTATGTTTAAGCTTGTTGTATGAACTGACGTAGGACCTTTAAGGGAATGTTCAATAAAAAAAATGTGTAGTAATTTGGATTTGAAGCAGTGAAAAAAAGTTATAGAATGGTGGAAGCTTAGTTTCATGGAGTAATGTGTCAAGGAAGGGGACATTTCATTTTTCTTGAGCAAGACATAAATGTAGCATTGTTTCTCAAGGATATTTGAATGTGCAAAGTAATCGGCTCTGTGTTTGTTTCATTACTGAAACAAGCCAAAATTAAACACCTAAGTGGATTTTTACATGAGATGTTGCTAATTTCTGAGTTTCTCAGATTGCAGGTTTATACCAGTCTTCTAGGACAGATGCACATTTTGTTTGCACATATTCAAGAAATATTGTGTTGTGAAAAAATGTTATTGTTTGTTTCCATTTTAATGTACATGTATACGTCGCTAGTGTCATTAAAAAGCTTTAAAACCTTGATGATTTTCCTTCAGCCATGTGGATGGTGGTCAAAGTATATTTATCCCTTTTGCAACATTGAAGATTGATAAGCTGGTATATTGTAGAGGTAGGTAATTAAGACTTTTCCTTATAGAGTGATAAAACTGGAAACTTTTTTGTGGGTGGAGAGGGAATAGATAGTATAGCTTTCAAGTGAATCTATTCGACCCAAAAAACAATTTCGGCCATTATTCTTACACCGACCCTCCGAGGTGATCCCCACAAAGGCCGTGGTAAATTGGTCAGAGTTTCAATTGGAATTTTAATTGCTGTGCCATAAAATTTTACTCAGACTAGAAATACTTCTGAGCATGGCTTTTGTCACATGAATTATTAACTAAGACCCCGTTTACAGTGCGGGGCTGGACCGAGCCGCGGCCGAGCCATGGCCGAGCCCGACCTCAATTGCTGGGCTGAGCCCTGCAATTCTGTCCGTTTACAGTGCGAGGCTCGGCCCGGGCTTTTCATTCAAACCTTTCAATATTTTGTTGTAGTGGCGCTCTGCTTGTAAACAAATGCAATTTGGTATAGTCTGGTTTTCAGACCCTTTGCCAACTGGATTCCGTGGCGACAAAGTAGCCGTTCGGGCAAAGGCCTTTGCCGAAGGAAAAATCCTTTGCAGGACAAAACCACCTTAAACTATACTAGTTTTCGACATTGAGGGGGTTATTATCCTAAAAAGCGAAAAAATGCGGGCAGAGGGTCTGGAAGCCAGACTAAAATTGGCCGTGCATTTGGCCCATTGCGCGTTTACACTGAAAAGAAGGTGGGCTCGGCCACGGCCGAGCCGCAGCCCACCCCCGCACTGTAAACGGGGTCTAATATGACAATCGAATGCTTGAAACCGCGCCTTCACATTTTTGCAATGATTTGTATTTGTAAAGCCAATAAAAAAGCTATGACCATTCCCGTAGATCTCTTGTCAGAGTTACGACAATGTGAAAAGAGGCAAAGCGAATGTGCTATTTAGAATTTATACGAAAGTTATGTGAATTATAGCAATGGAAATACTAGCTTTATAGTCCTTTAGATGTTGTTGATTACTGTGTATTGTATAGCATTCGTGTTGGCAGCAAAGCTCTTTGAAACTTTGGCCTTCTTCTGTTTTGTATTGTTTATCCCATTCTTTTTAGTCTCATGTTTTTCACCCAGTAAATAAGCAGTGTTTACATGAGGAGCGTATGGTGTCATGGTTGTGATGGAACTCATAAGCCAGCCAGCCAGCAATGGTTGTTATGACAGTGGGCCAGGTGTTTCCTTGAAGTAATTTGATGAGGCTAATTACCGCTGGTTTGTAATTAGTGAGATGACCCTGAACCAGCAGATGAGCTGCAAAGCAGCCTGAAAAGCAAAAACAAGTTGGCCTCATCTTTCTGTTTTGGAAGAGACAATGTCTTCTTGTACTACTCATTATTCTCCCACCATGGAAAGATTGTGGCCCATACCTATTTTCAAAATGTTAACAGGTTCTCAAAAAGAGGTGGGTTGGTTTGACAGAAGAATGCCATTTATGTAATAGATTTTCGGTCTTTTTAAAATCTTATTACATTTTGGAGCATTTTGTTGAGATGAGACAATCTTGTTCCAGTTCATCGTGAAGGGTTTCTTGGTACTTCTACCGCTTGTATTTCTTTTTCTTTACTTTTCTTTATTTGTTTTTTCCCATTTTACCATTGATATTTCACTGAGAGGTTGACAAATAATATGTGTAGGAGCACCATGTGTCCAGAGAGCCTGAAATGTGTTCTCCAAGAATATTGTAGGCAGAAAAAGAGGAATATTTGTTAACAAAATTATCCATTTTACTTTTTTATTTAGAATGCAGTGAATGCAGAATCGATAAAAGTTTTATATGCACACACATGCAGACATACATACTTGCATAATTTTATATAATATGTTACACAACTATAAAACAGTTAATGAATTTGCTAAAACAAAAAAAAAAATACTGATGAACAAAAAGGAAGGGAACTAAAATGTGTTATGGGTATGAACAAGGATTGGAGTTGGACAAAATGGCACTGTCAATGAATTTAATGAAGGAGCAAAGGCCAATGGTTTAATGAGGTGATGCCAACCTTATATCATTGTCTAGTCATTATGATGTTTATCACTGATTACTAACATTGTATACAATGAAGACCTGCTGTATTAATGAAGATAGATATGAATAAGGTATATTGGTATGATATCTCTCGCTTGGGAAAAGGTCAGACGCAGATGAAACAAGGCCATATATGTTTGTGTATTGTATTGTTTGACTCAGCAGCATGGGTAATGCATGATTTATTCATTGAATTATGTATTGCTCATGAGCTTGGAGCAGATTATTCCATCCAATTAGTTGGATTAGCCACTTGAAAGTATACAGAATCTCATAATGTGACAAAGATTTTCAGCTTTGCATTCACTCTGACTCAACTTAAGATTGATTTTGAACAAAAGTTAAAGGAGACCTACCGATGATTTTCAGATTTTTGCATTTGAACAACTATTTAGTTGTACTGAGGACAGAGTTTCAGAATTTATGATAATTGGAATGAAGAATAAGAATGTTTTTGAAATTTATAACAAATTGCTATGAACAAGGATGATAACATGGCAGGGTCACAATAAGAATGCATGACTTGGGGCTGAAGGAAGCAGAACAAAAGAAGAAGGCATGCATAGATTATACACAGGTGAACTCGCAAGCAAGCGGTATTGTAATGGAATTACACTGGTGCATTTATGAAATATGTGAGCCTCTATGTGATCATCCTTGTTCAGTGTAATTTGTTAAAGGTTTTTCAAAGTATTGTGTCTTTAGGCGTTTTCACATCAGCCCGATGTTTCGAAATAGCGCGCTATTTTCTGACTTGGGAAATAAAAAAATATCTCGAGCTTGGATTTTTATCGGGCTGATGTACAGTCTCGTTTAAGCGATACTAAAGTATTCATGTGGTTCGATATTTCGTTTTTAATACTGATTTTGCACTGGTACAATTTAAGTTGGTCGAGATAAACATGTCCGTTCTCCGTATAATTTCACACCTATAAATTCGGGGACCTACAGTTTTTACAAGCATCATTGCTTTTATGTAGGCCCCATCATATTTCTGACATTTATTTGTGATATCCTCAGATGTTAATGACCATTTATATTTGTGTGTAATGTTTGTTTGTCTTTTTTTTTCAAACATAAGATATGGTTGTATATATTTTGTACTTTTGTTTTATTGTTAATCATTTTGTAATCCCATCACTGAGAAAGTGGAAATATGAAATAAACTTGAAACTTGAAACTTGAAAACGCCGTCTGCTCAAGAACCACAATAAATTTCACTAATCTATACATGGAGCGGTTGATTTGTAATACATGATGTGAAATTATGAAAATCATATGGAATTCCCCTTTAAATGACTTATATGTTACCAACCTTAGTGAGTTATTCCAGATGGAAAATTACACTATTGCTAATTTGAAAACCAGATTATCTGTAATTTGTGAAATATCTTTTGTTGCTTATAGCACATTTTCTTTTTGAAGTCATTCAATAGCATAGATGAGGACTCACAGATAATTCAGAAAAGAATCTTTCCAAATGAATAAAAAAAGAAGTGATGCCTTTCTCAACATTCTTTTGAATCAGGTGTGGTCTAATATGAGGAGGAAGGTTGAGGTCCTCTTTACCTTTGGGAGCAGTGATTTAAAAGTGTTCAAGATATCACTTTTGATGCATATGTGTAGGTCAGTTGTATCACAAAGCATCCTACCATACAAAATTTTTGCAATAAAGCCTAAAATATAAGGAGATAGCACTATATTTCTCATTAAACCATAACTGTAGATGGTTTAGTCTGTAAATATATTTATTAAAATTATTGTTCTCATGTTATATATTTAACAATACTTAACATCAATTACTGTAAAACGAGGAATTTTTGCGTGCATTTTAATTTCGCGAATTTCGCGAGCGCCAAGATTCGCGAAATTAAAATGCACCCAAAAGTTCTTGTCTACACTTTATGCATTGAATGCCAGTGGCAATTCGCGAAAATTTCATGCCGCAAAAAAGGCTGTCGGCTCCAATTTGCGAAAAATTCATGCCGTGAATATATCATGTTTTACAGTATACTGGTTCAAATTTTTACATTGGTTGTTTCTATCCCTAACTCATATTTTAGAACTATTTTGAAGCACTAATGCTGGGTTTTTGTTTCATCTGCAAATGGTGAATTATGCCTTTAAGTTATACCCAGTGTCCGTATAGAGTTAAGAATTGCAGGCAAGATAAGTATAAGGTATTATTAACTAGTGCTTCCAAATCTTCACTCTCCAACACTAAGAAGGGACTATCTATTAAATGGTGCTTGATTAAAGAAAAAAAAAACTTTGCTGACTGAGCCTCTTCCTGATCTTAAAATGACTTAAGTATGCTGGAAGTCTTTTTTTTTTAATATTAATTACTTCAATGATGTTGTCATCAGGATATCCAAGAACAAATACAACCATAGAGAACTGTTCAAAAGTGTTTTATTAATGTTTATTCCATCGCTGTATGTATGGGAGAAAAGGAATATTGTAAGGCAGATGACTCCCACAGTTTTGGTATCTTAAATAACAAACAAACATCTTTTAACAAATATTCTCAACTGCGAGACTTTTAGAACACTGGGAGCATGTAGAAACCAGCTTCTTAGATTAAAAACAAAAACCCTAAAACCAAACAAAAATTGAGAACATTGTTAAATACATTCAGTGCCCCATGCAACAGAAAGCAGTTCAATTCAATTCATTTCAATTTAGTCATTTCATAAAATCAAAAAGCATTCATGGTTGTATTGTTTTCAGGCTGTGAAAAGACAAAAGAAGAGAACAGCAATGTCCATTTACATCATGATTTCTACTGTGCGAGGTGAAGTTCTGTGGCACCGAAGACCAAGAGAGATTTTGACAGGAATGTGCACCATTTAGCATGGTTGCCATTTGGCAGTGTTACACCCAGCCAATAATGATTACTGGGGATTATTGCATTTGCCGTATGTGATTACAGGAAAATGAATTGTCATTGCGTAGTTGGAAGATTGACATTGATCACCCCCGGGTTTTTTTTTTTTTTTTTTTTTTTTTTTTTTTTTTTTTTTTAATGTCTGTTCATTTTGCCCTCTTCCTTCACTTCAGGCTACAAGTACCATTATGTACAGATTATGTATATTAATATCATTAGCATTTGTTTTTGGTGGTGGTGTTTTTGTTGTTGTTGTGCATTGGAAATGGTTGTCTCATACTTGCTGTAGCAGTTATATGGTACTAAAAAGAACCCACATGAGCCATCACTGCAGCAATAATTTATCGCAATGCGTTATGACCTCTTAAAGCTACACACTGGTGTCACATAGCTGATGCAATGCTCAGACTTGAACAGCAGTGCTCAGATTTGAACTGAACTGAACTGAACTCTGTCTTCTACACATGAATTGACATCAGCAAATTGTATAAAAACAGCATTTTGCAAGGCATTATGGGATATGTTGTTTAATTATTAGAATTAATAAAAAGGTTTGCTTACTGAAATATGTTTTTGTAATCTCTATGAACACCAATGGCATTCAAAAGTGTGCGTGTGTAACCAACAGTGTGTTATAGAGTTTGATGATATTACAAGATTCATGTATTGAATTTCCTTTAGGTCAGCCCATCCTAATTACATCAATTATGTCATGAATAAGTGTGATTATAGAATATTTACTGAAAATTATAAAGGCAGTAAAAAAAGAGATCATCATGTTGAATTTGACTGATACCCTTTTTTTTTTTTTTTTTTTTTTTTAGAGAGAGAGAGAGAATCTAAGAATGAGTACTTTTTTAAATTTAATTTGTATGTACAGATGGACCTGTGTGGTTTTATCCATTGTTGTGCAATTTTTGTATCTTTTTTTAATTTTTTTTCAAATTGTGTAAAGTTGGTAGTGGTTGATCAACAGTTGTTACTTTTCATGATCGATGTTAATTGCTTTGTATAGATTGTTTATTTTAGTGACAGCTGAAGCACAGCATGATGCAATATTGACACTATAGCATGACATGGGAGACAATACTTCACCATTCCATTTTACTTCAGAAACATTCTCATAATTAGGGGTTGAAGTTGGTAACAGAGCGTGACAACTTTGAGCAAACTCATCGCCCAAAATGATGAGATTTTCACTTGAGAAGACATTCGTGAATTGCCAATTATGGTAACCCACTGGTATTGCATCTGGTCATGATAGAATGCCTATTTCAAGTGTGAATCGATAACAGTTTTCATTCATCTTCATTTCCTCTTGTCTTCTTCGTTTCTCTGCATGCACACAGGAAGGGCAGGTGTTGGAACTCTCCCAAATCAATGATGTACGGAAAGGAATTGCGCCAAAGGTAAGTTCTTTCGTCTCCCAATTCTTGGTTGACTGTATGTCTTGCCTCTGTTGATAGAAGGTGGTGTCATAAGTGCGATACAACATGCAGCTAGCAAGTCTAGGTGCAGCTACACTGTAGGCTCCAGATTTTGTTGATACCTGTCCTCTGCCTCATTACTATGGAGTAAATTTTGATGCTTTATCCTGATTGTTGACATTCGTGGAATTCCAGGCATGAGCAGGTGTTAGTGATCATATTTCATTATTATGTTGAGAACTTGCATTGGAATATCCACTGAAGACTGGCGAAGATCATTCTAAACTAATTTCATGGTTACCCTTGAGAGCAAGTTCAGTTTCGATTGTTGCCTGGATAATGTTGAAAACATTTGTAGAGTAACTCTCAAAAGAAGCTGTTCGGGCAGGAGGGACAAAAATGACCTCGTGACTTGTCAGTTGCAGTATAGGGTTCAGAAAGTTTAAAAATGCTGTATTATTGTAGTTCTCTATAACAGTAAATGTCTTTTGATGTATAGGCCTTTTCCCCTTTCATCTTGTCACTGTAAACTGGAGTAATTCTAGACATATGCAATCAATCATAAACGTGCTAAGGAATATGTGGTCTTTGACAGTCGGTTCTTGAACTTCAATGGCATGATAAATAGGAGGCTATGAGATAGATTTGTGCTCAGGACTCCTTTTTCCACTGAGTATGCAACATATGCGGGAATTACAGCTTGTAAAAGCTCGCACAAACATAAACATCAAACAGAGGAGCACTCTGAGAGAGCAGACCTGCGCTAAGCTTCATGATTCAAATATCACCATTTTGTAGGCAGTATCTTCAACGCGTACATAGAGGTATAGGGACAGCTACACAACCCATTTGGTGAAAATCTGATTATATATCATTGACATATTGGAAGATTGAGCTTATTTTATGTCCTTTATGACCCCTATCACCTTTAACCTTTGACCTCATGACCCCAAATTCATTTTCTTTTTTACAAGTTTCATAAAGAGCATACCCTGCAAGTTTGATGAAAATTCATTCATCCATTCTCAAGTTATCTGGTACACAAACAGACAGACAGACAAACAAACATATGGAATTGAAAACATAACCTCCACTGGTTGTAGGTCTCACCCATTGGCGTAGGTAACAATACTTGGATACAAACAACTGCATAGTGTGTGATATTTATATTTCCACTAAAGTGTCTTGTTTGATGCAAAAAGTGATGGGTGTCAGGCAGGTTGGATATATGTATGATAGAAACCAATAATAATGCATTAAGAGAGTAATGTATTTACAAGGTTTGAATGCGTCATGATATCAACTGCTCAAGTCAAGAAGTGTATGAAAACTTGATGTGAGATACTGTGTACAAACCAGGTTTGTGTCTGTTTCGAGGTTTGTTTCTTCTCTGTTCTTGAAATTCATATTAATAGTCATTTTCAGATTTTTCCTCTCATAACATGTAATCTACTCCCTCACTCCAAAAGCTATCGTTTAGTTTAAAAATGGACCAAACCTTCGGACAGGAGGGTGGGGGGTTGGAGGATAGGAGAAAGGAAAATTTATACAATTTAATTTGTCCATCCTGCAACAATAATGAAATGTTATCAATATTCTTTCTGCATTACAATATGGCGAAGTGGGATCTTTTCTTTGGCATGTGTACACCAAACAATAGGCCTAACTGCCTAAATTTTCAGAAGGGGGGGGGGGGGGGGGTAGCATGGGGCTTACTCTAACTAATTGTGTGAGTGAGTAAGTGCAACAATGAGTGAGTGCAACAATTGTTCCTGTTTGAGAAAGTACACTGTAGCTAGCAGTACATAGAATGAGAAGAAGTAATGGCTATTGTGGCAGTGTCATATTCAATTTATAATCGTCATTTGCAATAATAGCTGAATTTTCTCTTTTGATACACCATAATTGTTGCAAAGGCTGAACTTTTTTTTCTCATGTTTGATTTGTGTGTGAAAGATCACACTAGCCATTTGAAAACATTGCTCCAAGAAAGGGTAGACCTGTGAAATTAAGACCTCATAGAGTGTTGACAAGACACCATAGTGGGATTGTTGAAATGGCTTCTGTGTGCCAGTTGAGAGATTCTTACACCTTCAAACATTTTGATTTAATCACCCGCTGTGTACTCTGCATGGAGTCGGCACATTTTTATTGAGTTAGAACTGGCCCAGGAGACACGTTGGGCGTTTCTCAAGCTATTACAGCACGGTGTGAAATGGATAGGTGATTAATTTCCTGGTAGAACCTCCTCCGCCTGGTTTCATCTTGAGTGGTCAAGTTGTGTACTGGCTCACATTCGGCTGCCCTGTGCACACACCAATTATTGCACTTGAGAAGGGGGAACCAGACTTTGCCGGGGTGTTGAAAAGGGCAGTGATTGCTTGCCAAATAACATCACAGTGATGAAATTTGCCCCGGGGAGATGTTGAGGAAATACACCACAATGAGTTTATGTAGCCAGAACAAACATAGTTCAGATGGCGTGCGTGTCAAGACTACAGGCATGCGGGATGAGGGGAGAGCTATTACATGTGGGGGCCAAAGAATAAAACAACCCCTGGGGCAAATCTCTTGACACAATATATTGATGAGTATTTTTTGTAAAGCAGTAACAGTAATACATTTTCAAAAACAAAACAAAACAGAAAAAGAAGCACGCACAACATAACAAGTCTGATACTGATGACTTTGTATTCCAGTGCAGAGGAATCAAAAAGCTACACATATTTGCTCCTAATACGGCAACAACAAATGACATAATATAGTCTTGAATATTAATGATGTGTTATTCTTCAGAGTTTACACTCTGTGATTAAAATTTCAATAAGACCCTCTTGTTTTGCAGGGATACTTGTTATATCTTTCTCTCTTAACCCGTTCCTTCCGCAATTCTCTGAGTACCTTTAATGCCCCCAAACGAGATTCTTTTCGCCCGTCGACAGAGAGGCACACAGGTTGGTAATCCAGCTGTATGAAGGCAGTCAAGCGGTTCATTGTGTCCCCCTTTCTACAGTCAACTACATGTGCCCGTGAACAATGGAAATATCGATCGGGTGCGAGGTATGAATAGAGCGTGCGCTGATGAGCTCTCAGAATCCTTTGTTCTACACAAAACCAGGTACCTGAATGAGGTGACTGGTGTCAGCGAACCCGCATTTCTAACTGATCTCAGCCTTGATCATTATGTACATGTTCGTACGAGTTTACAGCAGAACAAGCAAAAAACTAAACCAGGAAAAGGTACATAATACTGTAAAACCCCCTTTTTTTTAAACAGCAGGAGAACAAATCCTGATAGAATAAACTCTGATCTTTTTACCAAACCCACTTTTCTGAGCATTTTAACACAAAGAAACATGAATTTAGGCCACTGAAGCAGGCACCCTTGTCTTCATTTTGGGAACCTGGTAAACCAGGTTCCCGTATATCAGTTGCTCCCACGGGAACCTGGTAAACCAGGTTCCCGTAAGGAACGGGTTAAATATGTATACATTCACATAGATATGCCTTGATTAATTATGTTTAATGAAATGAAATAAAATTCATATTCTACATTGTGGGCATTGTATATAGTAGTATGCATGTAATATTATAAGTGAGTGTGTTTAATATTTAGTATAAAAGTCCAACACATGCATTTTATGACTGTAGAGAAGTTATGTAGGGAGCATATACTGAGAGTTTTTAAATCAATGAAGAACATTTATATCACATTCTTTATTTGCGTGTACATGTTTGCTTTGATGGGTTCTCTGCTAGTTAGCTGTCTATAAAGTACATGATTGATTATCCATACCAAGAGAGAATCACAGATTTGCTCTAGATAACAGTAAGCACCCATCTGCTGTTAACTGAAATACTTCTCTTGGCTTTTTGAGTATACCTTTTTTTTTCTTGATGATGATTTCTTGTTTAATTATCAGCATCACCTGGCCAACTTCATAAATGTCACAGGTTATGATCAATAAGCCAAAAAACACACAGGAGTGCAGGTAATATGGGAGAATTCTAATTTGACCAGGATTTATTGACAGATGTATGTAGGTACTTGTGGAATGAGAAAAAGGAGCTCTGTCGTGTATATAAAACATGTGGGGGGCAAAAAAACAGAACATGATTATTTCATTGAAAGAAAAGAAATGACAGTGGCAGAAACAAACCTGCCAACTATTATGTTTTAGAATATGTAGTATATTCTATCTTCATCAAAAGAATCTGCATGTGTTTTATGAAGTATGCATTTTTATTTCAAATTTGATGTATCATGCTTAATAGTAAATGCAATTTCCAATTGTTTGAATCTAAGAATTATTTTTCATTTTGAGATATGCTTTTCAGTGTACATCGATATGTGCTTTTGTTCTAATCAGCAAAGGTTTTTTTTTTCTGCAGACAGCCGTATAAACCAAGATACGAAAGTATTCAGAATGGTAAAATAAGGAAAACTCATCTATCGAATGAGTTTTCACATGGTTTCTTGAGTGATACTGTGGAATATAGCAGCTTCTTTTAAACACCAGTGAGCCCACATAATTGGATCTCTAAAGGCCCTGTCACACCTTTCCAGGCAAGCCTTGTGTGCGACTTACGAAGAACAGTTTTTGCTACCCGGAGGTCCCCACAGATGACCCACACATGGCGGTACCTAGCACGTATCTCATCCGTAGTTACCCGGAGTTGTGCATGCAAGTCCACTTTACCCGCCGTCAAGTTTTGGCCCTGACAAATCTTTTTGGGCAAGATACGTGGGCTTGATGCATGTGGGGATTTTCCAGTAGGCAGGACAATTTTTGCAGGCGGACAAGGATTTGGACGAGTTTCACATGCTTCTTTGCTTGCTGGACTCGCTCCTTACGTTCTACTTACATCCATTCCATTTGACCTGCGTGTAGGCGCATGGCTGACAAGTGAGGGCTGACAACTCGGTGAAGGAATTCCTCTGAAGGAATTTGATATGGCAGATGTCCCACAGAATGTCATGCAGATGGCACGTGCTTTTGGCGCAAAAGCATTTATCCACAGGCAACTTACGTACTTCAAGTGGGTCAACTGCCTGTGACTTGCGGCAGCTATGAGCCTGCTTCTGGTGTTCTGCGTGGACCTCTGCGGGCAATTCCCGCAACTCACCCAGAAAAGTTTTGGTCATGCTCAAAACTTGGCTGCGGGTAAATAGGACTTGCGTGCGCACCTTTGGGCAACTACGGGCGAGATGCGCGCTATTTACTGTCAGGTGCAGGCCAACTGCTGGGAGGTCTGGGTAGCAAAAATTTTTTCCCGCAAATCAACTTGCAATGCTTTCCCAGACACAATTTGACAAGGCCTTGAGCATGCTCAAAACTCGTTCCGGGTGAGTCGCGGGGGTTTTGCTGCAGAGGTACACTCAGAACACCAGTAGGAGGCCCTTAGCGGCAGCATCTCGCAGGCAGCTCATACAAGGGTACTTCGCAGCCCCTGTATTTCACTCATAACTGAAAGCGGATCGGTTTCGAAGCTCTCACACGGGTCACACAGACTATACGCAAGTAGCAGGTAAGACGCAAGTACGGAACTCGCCAACATCCTTGTCCGCCCGCAGAAAATCCCTACTCGCAACAAGCCTGCGTAGCTTACCTGGAAACGTGTGACAGGGCCTTAAGGTTCAATGATCTTGAGGCAGGAGCACTTAGATGCATAACAATACTACAGAGGACTGTTAGGTAATGCTCAGTAAAAGATATCCATTTTTATCCTCATATACTTTAATTCATCTGTTATTCATCAGCTGCTAGGATTGTTATTTGATTGTGTCAGTTATCATTTATAATATCCTTCAGTAAGAATTGTTACATAGAAGACTAAGATGATACTTTAGTATTTATCATCTTTAGTATTAGTTTAGTAGAATATCACTTGTTGTTGGTTTCATCTGTGCTGTGAGTGAAATAAAAGCAGTGAATTATTGTAATTTGTTGTTGTTGCTGTACTGTAATGGAATCCCTGAATACATTGAAGATGTAGGTGTTAAACATTTTAAATCTACCTTTAAAGCCTTCAAAAATATATAATGCTGGTATTATCAAATATTGTATGTTTTAGTTCATGTCAATTTCATGTCTACCTTTAATTGATGGATAAGGTTTAGTTTTTACCCCTCATGCCAAATTGATAAACAGAATGCCATTATAATAAAAAAAAACACACACACACAGACAATTTCCATTTTTCCATTGTAGAAATATATGTTCAATACAATAATATTGGACGATTATTCGTGAAATGCATCCACATATGTAGTGCCACTGTAGGCATAACACATAAAATTTTCAAGGAGGAATGAGTTGCTATTGAAAAGAGAGTTCAAATAATTTCTCACAGATTCAAGGAAATACACTGAGATAATCATTTGTGGATCAAATTGTTCTGGAAGTTATCAGAATACATGGGAGAATTTGCTTTGTGTTGTACTCACTCAATGCACCTGCCTTCATTATTGAGCAGTGCCCATCTTCATTTTTTAAAAATTACGAATCTTGTTTATTAAGTATCTGCTCTTGGAACTGGAGCAGAACACTAGATACTGAATTGTTTTCATCAAGATATATATTCTCTAATACTGCCATGCTCTGTAATTAGCACTCATTGTTCCATAGTTGCCAGTTATGGTTATTTTCCTGATATTGTGAGTAATTACAGCATTGCCATTACTGGGCATTGTCATTGTTGTTTATGTATTGATGGCTACTGCTATGCTCATTGCAGTCATTAGCAATATTTTCATCTTCATTATAGTACGTACAATGGTATTTAAATTTTAAGTACAATACAGGATGTTACTATATAGTTATAAATGTATGATTGACACATACGGAGTAGGACTAGGTATACTTGTAATGAACCAGGAGCATTTAGTCACAAGATGTTAAAGAAAATCAGGGACACTATCTTTACCAACAGGGTCTAATGAGTGTGGCAAGGATTCTCTTCTCATTTGAAGGTGCAGCATAAACACGCTGACATTCTGTTGTTAAAAGAATAAATGATAATGAAAAAAGACATTCTATTTGTACTTGTAAGCCTGTTGGATTTGCCGAATTGACCTCTCTCAAAATTCACAAAAATTAAAACCTCACAAAGTATCTGGTGTATACAGTGTATTTCTCATTGAACTTTCCTAGTACTGGGTGTGCCAGGGTTAGCTATACCGGTATTGAAGCTTATCAAATCTCACAGACAGAAATATCACTTATAAAGCAGTGCTTGACATTTAGATCACAGTAACATCATCAGTACCATTGTCAGTCTAGGTTTTGAAACATATCACCTCTCACAGACATTGTAACTGCCTTGGCTTTAGTGACTTCAGGCCTAAATGTCAGCTATGTAATCTTTTGTTGTTACTGATGGGTTGGCTCTTATATCTATGCATTAAATGTGATGCATGTGCAAGTAACCACTGTGGGGTTCATGCAGTAGAGTGGTCGTTAGCATTAGAATGATAATGATTTGTGATGTTATACTCATTCTTTTCATTGGTCTGTTATAACATGTGACATTTTGAAACTGAAACTTGCATTTAAGAAAGAGTTCGATCGAGAGAGAGAGAGAGTATGGGAGGATCAATTTCAAGAGCTTGTTGCTGCTCTGTGAAAGGGTGAATAACCCACATGAATCATTTCTGGACATGTTTGTTCCACATGTGCTGTGTATACCCAGCTGTACGTATTCCTAGCTTTCAGACAAAGCACTCCAGCTGACATTTCGAATGAATTACATGGTCGTACGCTCAGACCTGAGTAAGATGTAAGTAGAGCAGGGAATATTTGTTTGTAGAAGTTTTTGGTATTGTCTTGAAGTAGTGCTCGGATGGAAGAACCAGAGATACAACTTAAAAAAAAAAGAAAACAAATTCTTATCACAACAGCTCTAGAGTGAATGGAAGGATAATACACACGCTGCTGTCTTGGTTGTTGACTTAATTATAAGACTTATATCATCGTGCACATGGCAGATTGTCGTTGATGCACTTCCATGTGCACGGCAGATTGTCACTAGACTATGGGAGTGCGCATAGGGTTAACAACATTCTGCCATGCACAGGGAAGAGCATTAACAACATTCTGCCATGCGCACGACGATATTGGATTGTTTTTCCACACCAAATTCATGTTGACTACAGTAAAGCTGGTGAGTAAAATCATAGGAACAGATTGGTTGAAATTTATCAAGTGGCCCTGAATCACAAAAGTGAAAGAATCTGAAATTTTTACTCCTTGTCATTGAATAGTGACAGTGGTTATGTCCACTTATGCGAATATACTGAGATGATATGTGCACACACACAATAAAAAAAAATATCTATATTTGTGCAATTGTACCACTAAGATCTATCTAATGCAAAAGCCTCTAGATTGTGTATTTATGTACTTGCACCCTGTCCTTTGTCTCAGATTTTAGGTTAAAGTTAGATATTTGCCATTGCCTTTGACACTGTACACATTGCATTAGTGCTGGCCACCAGATACTACCATTATGCTGTCGATTTCTGAAGGTGTGGACAGGATTCAGCCATTCAGAAGAAGTATTTTACCAGCCAAATAACTTACCACAGTGCTTAAAATGTGTGTATAGCGTGAAAGCTGGAAAGGGTGAGCAATACTTCATATGGAGCCCTAATGGAAGAATCTGGGTGACTCGGTATTTAAAGACTGAGGATTGAATTCTTAGTTTGGTTACAATGTAGCTTCTCACATCCCAGTGAGTAAATTTGGTGAGCGACTGGCGATGGCTTAGCAGAACAAACAACAACCATTATTGACTCAGGCATTTTTGGTATTATAGCATCTGGGCACTCTCGAAAAAATAATTGTACATACACTGTAAAGATCATTTGAGCTGTGAAAACTTTACACCCACCAGATATGTTCAGGAAAGAAGCTCATTGGAACAGAGTCACACATGTGTCCTTGGCTACATGTTATATTCTACTGTTACAGAATACAATAGAAGTCCAAAGTAGGTTTTGTGATGAAGTCTACATTAAATGTAATACTCTGTAAATGCTTGCATTGATTTCTGGTATCATTCTTCCCCCCTCCCCCTTTTTTAGTAGGGCAAATATATCAACATACCTCCATTTTGTGATATATTTGGTAACACTGTGTGATATGGAGAGTTCTCTGGGTTCTCAGAGCAAAGATCTTGAGTTTGAATTCTACCCACAGTGTACTGTATTATACGCCAAATATCTCATGAGATTTTATTTTTGTGAATTATGGTGAGTTGGGTGCATTACGCGGATTTAAAAGCATGCAAAAATATTAACTCCGATCTCGATGTGACGTGCATGCATACATTTCTCCATTCAGTAATGTACTCTACAATCTTGAATTTGACCACTCACGAAATTGTTGGGAAGTCCCAATTTGCTAAAAATCAGACTTGCTAAATATATTGTTTTATATAGTACATCCTTGGACAAGATTATTCATGTATAACGTTCCTTATGACCAAGGAGAAAAATGGCTATTTGGATAGTGTATTATGATGGCAGGACTGTAAGGTAGAGCAAATGAAATTAAGCTGTTTTTGTAAGATTATGCAAAGACTATAGACTACCAATGTTTGATGTCATAGCCATTCATCACCATGGAAACTGTTTTTTAAGTAACCTCACCTGGCCAGGTCTGTGAAGACTATTGTTGCTAACTATGCTCACACCTGGTTCCAACTCAAGCTGTTACAAAAAAAATGAGACATCACCACTCTATTACCTTTGCATGAATTATTTTCATTTCTTTTCCTTTCCTTTTAATTCCATATATGTTATAAGTAATATGATTGTTATCTCCAGTATTGGCATTATCATGGTTTGTAGCTATTTCTGTTGCTGCCTTTCACAGTAACAGACCACTCCTCCAAGTCAGTCACTAGTGGCCTTTTCTATTTTAAAAAAAGATCAAAACTTTCATATATTTCATAGAATTGTGATAATTGCTGGGCACATTTGCAAGGAGAAACACTATTCATTGATCTTTGAAGCAGCCTTGACTTTTTGTCGTCTTGCATTGAGCCTTAGAGCGTGGTTTGGCTGTCTAACAAGCGTAATCCATTGTGACCCTAGTTATCATACATTATATTAAAGGACAAGTTCACCTTCATAGACATGTGAGTTGAGTGAATGCAGCAATATTAGTAGAACACATCATTGAGAGTTTGAGCAAAATCGGACAATCCGTTAAAAAGTTATGAATTTTTGAAGTTTCTGCTTAGTCACTGCTGGATGAAAAGACTATTATAGCTTGTGATGTCACATGAGTACAACAATATAAAGAAAGAACAAAGAAAATTCAACGTATTTCCATTTTTCTCGCGTAACAAAAGAACATTCGACTTCTCTCTTTCAGAGGCAGGGAGAATAATGTTACCCTTAACATACGTCAATAGCAAGTCGAAGAAATGTGCACTTTATTCAAAAAGTGAAGTTTTGTGAAATTCTCTTTTTATTTTCCTTATATAGTTGTACGCATGTGACATCATACACTGTAGTAGTCTTCTCTTCCAGCAGTGACTGCGCAGATACTTAAAATATTCGTAACTGTTGAATGGATTGTCCAATTTTCCTCAAACTTTCACTGATGTGTTCTACTAATATTGCTGCATTCTCTCAATCCTTATGTGTATGAAGGTGGACTTGTCCTTTAAGCCTTCAGTACCCAGGAGTTTCCTACAATGTCATCTTCTGCTGCTCCCCAAAGGAGGCAGTAAATTTCACCAGTTTGGATGGGTTAATAGACAATGTGATAGTATTGTCATGGAGATTAGGATGCAGAGTAAGGTGGTACAGGTATGACATAGGACATAGGGCTGTCAAAGACTAATACACCACACCCCAAACATACGCACATCCATACACACAGACACATTCGAGTGGTGGGCGTGGGCAGTCAAGGAGCTAAAAGGGTTACTGCTCCATGGAGCTGAATCCCAGCATGCGCAATTACAACTGTGTAATGAACACTTTCTAGACTGATACTAAGACCAAATCCCACATACATTTAAATGATGTATCATGAGACTGCAGTTAAAGCCCCAGTCACATATAAACAGGAATTCTCAAGGATCTACATGATGATGTGGGGAGATCCGGGGAGATCTGGGATAGTTTCGACCTCGATGGAGTGTCGATGAGCGTTGATATGACTGTACACACGGTATCAACACGGCAGCTACATGGATAAGGCCGGAAGAGCACGGCGTCTACACGGACAAACACGGCATCTACACGGATCAACACAGCAGCTACATGGCAGCCACATGGACCATCCCAGATTTCTCTGCCAACATGACAGTCCATGGATGACAGCGGATGTTTTTGACCTCCAAAAGTTGTCGTGTTGGCCTCCTGGATGTCCAAGGATGCCAAAGGCGTTGGAATTACAAGTATTTGTTCTGGACAGAACATGTTGCCTTACCATCATTTCAGCTAATGCAGAAAGCGTATCAACCATTGGCAACAGCAGGATGAGCAAGTTAGTGACAATTTTGTAGTGAACAATTCTGAAGTCAGTTAATGTTGCCATATAATTCTGGGCACATATAAAATACTGTGGAACCAGCCTTTTGGACATTCAGAAAACTCAACTTACTGAAATATCAGGCAAGAAATATTAGATATGTAAATGCATTGTGACTACAGACACGGGTTTTTGCAACATTATCTACGATCCTTGACTCATCTGTAATTTCATGTTTGTGTTTTTAAGAATTACGGAAATGAAATCTTCACTAAAGGGCTGTATATTACACCATTACATGCATTCATCTCCCCCCCCCCCCCATATCATGCACATAAGTGACATTTTGCATACTAGAAATGCATTTGACAGCTAAAAGAGTAGATGAAAAATGAGATGACCGTTGACCTTATTCAGAACAAGCCAAACAAACATGCATAACCAGTTTTTAAAACACGTAGTCCTAGCAATTTTCCCTGTGTCCTATCTTAACATGACATGTCGTCCTGATAACAATTCCTACGTTATGTGCTTGGCTCGCATGATTAAGAGATAAGGGAGCACAAACTGAACAGTCTGAAGAGCCATTAGTTATATGTTGGAGGTAGTTCATGCTTTTCCAGAAAGCTTCAATTTGCTCTTATTAGGGAAGAGATGAATACATCATTCACTGTTGCCATGGTGACGGCTTGTGATCTCAGGAAGATGTGAAAGTGTTTTTCCTCCTTTTTTAACTCCAGCCTCATTGTAAGTGTTCTCTTTTGACTCTGGCTGGCACAAGCTTAACTGATTCTTTGATTGCTTTCATCCATTGTCCAGATGCTATTACACAGTGCAGGGCATTATGTGCTGAAGTTTCCTCATGTACGCAAATATTCTTTCACACAGCAGTTTTCTCTATAAAAGGGCTCACAATTCTCATAGCCTTCTTTGCAAACAGAGAAGTGTGTTTAGCTGTGATATGACAGTTATTCAATGCATGGTAAAGGGCAACTGTACAGTTTTGAAGTCATACAAGGTAGTGTAAAAGTCAGATTTAGAATGCTGTACAATGCTGTTCATTTGATGTCTGGCAGTCACTTTATTTCAATTTTAAACAAGTCTTTTTACATCAAAGAAAGAAATGCATATTTGTATGATGAAGTCTTGGTCAAAGGTCATGACATTGTGAAATATCTGCTTACCCCTTTGAGGACTGGCCAATTTTGCTATAACACATGTTTCCCATAGACACCTGCCTTAGTATTCTTGGAGCTAGTCTCCAATGGGTTAAGCTGCACAAGTGGTATTGTAACTTGTACAATTCATAAAATTTGGACTGGATTTGTTGCATTATCAATGCCTGTGTTAAAGCTTGTGTGACTTGCATTCCCTTTGCTTTATACCATTTATATCACTCAAAATATTTATCCCCTCCCTGCAGATGAATATTTTTAAAGAATATGTAATATTATTTTGCCTTAGCCTATGAAAGAAAGGAGATATTTATTCAGTAACCTCATAGGCAATCATTCATGTGAATGTACTCTGTGCTATGCGCATCTAAACAGTGAATAGATGGCAGTTGCATAATCTCTTGTTTAAACGAAAACTTTCACCTTGCATAACAGCTAGAGGCTGTATACATTTACATCAGGGTGATATACTTCCTAAATCATTCCATTCTTTGTTTCTTTTTTGAAAGGATGGTTTTCAATGAGCTATCTGTACATGTTACTGATCTCTGTGGGCCGGTCATAAAATGGAAATCCATTCTTTTGAATGTGCAATCTCAAAAGTTTACAATGGAAAGTAAACAGAGGAAGCTAGGGCCATGATTCCGCCTGAGAATGTTTATTTATGCAGTTCAGGCACCGCAAGCTGCAATCATCCCCATCCCAGCTTCCCTTTTGGTCTCTCCCCCTCTTCCTATGCATCTATTCCATACTCTTCTTCCCATTCCCCTCCCCCTCCCCCTCCCCATCTCCCTTCCCATTCTCTCCCCAGATGCATCCATTCCAAACTCCTCTTCCCCCTCCTGTTCTCCTCCTCTCCCACCCCCACCCCCTCCCTCCTTCCGACCCAACCCTATTACCACCACACATTATGCCTATCCCTGGATGCTTGAGAATTTGGGGCAAGGTATTCTCTATCTCTCATGCATACACACAGACTTTCTTTCTGCCTTCTAATAACCATGGGTTATGTAGGGACCCTTCAGTATATTTTGCCAATTCCCTTGTCATGGTAGTCTGAAATCTCAGCCTGTTCATTCAGATTTTAATGCTGGCAAACTACATTTATATTCTCTAGCTCTGGGAAGACACTCTTTGGTTTCCTTCTATAAACATTGGTTGCCAGTGTCTGTTATATCTGTGACTTTTTACCTGTGAGAACAAACTAAAAAGAAAGATTGAAGTCCCTAAATATCATGGCATGCTCACACCTGAGCATACTTTTAACAGCTTGTCAAGACAGACTAAAGGTAAATTGCATGCTGCATTTCTGATCAGATTCATATTCATACATTCTTTTTTTGTGTGTGTGTGTGACCCACTTACAATGTATTGGTATATCACATAGGCTTCTCAGCATACAGATTAGGAACATACATTGAGGGCTTTTAGGAATTTGCAAGAAATCAATCTGCCCAACCACTCAAATGTCTATTCTAGATTTGTCCTAGTGAAATTTTCATCTCCAATTTCATGGAGCTGTAAAGGCAAGGTAAACACAGGCATGCACAAAGCCGCATACAGCATTATTTGCATTTAGAGTGAATTGTGTGTGATGGAGTCAAATATTGTTTCAGGTTCACATTGTTCAAAGCTATGTCAGAGAGCACTAGTTTCCTTTCCACAACAATCCCACACAATAATATCAAGCAGAAACGTCTTTGAATCTCATCACTGCTCTGCAAACAATGATTCTTTATTGAACAGTCACCAATCTGACAGAGTCGTGATGTCACCCGTTTCAATTCAATTCAATTCAATCATAGTTTATTTCCAATCATCGAAAATCAAAAAACATAGTACAAAGTATACATGTGATGAAATATTGTTCAAACGTTTGCATAAGATACGAGACATATTATAGAACAACATATAACATGTACAATATTTAGGAAAACACTGTATAAATACTTTGTGGGCGAGCGGAAAATAAATTCGATTATGGAAAATAGTGATCCACTAAAAAGCATAGCTTGTCGGACGTGGATCGCTAGACAAATAATGAGTAAATTATATACTATTCTATAACAATATACATGTAATTATTTTGAGATACACCGGTTGGGAAAAAATATAGAATACCAATGCTAGTGCCCGGACACTGCTCACTGAACCACGTGTACCGGGAAAATATGACAAGGACAACACGTTCGTACACACATTCGATTACCCACACGTATACACTGTAAGACGCGAGACAGTACCGAGAGAGGAGAAAAGACGGTAACAATACAAGTCTACGAAGAACAAGAGACAGGAAAGGAAGAGGAGAGAAGAAAGAAGAGAAGTCTGCACACAGAACACGCCAAGTGCTGCGACATCAGGACAAGTGAAGGCTCAAGCATGAATCAAAACAATTTAAATTATCTAAGATTATAAGTAGAAAGTAAATATTTTTTGAGTTTGTATTTAAATGTAACAAATTTGGGGGAATCTTTTAAACTATTATCTAAATTATTCCAAAGTCTGGGTCCGGTATAAAGAAATGTATTTTGGGCATGTGCGGTTCTCATTAATGGAAGATGAAATTCGTATACCCGTTGGCAGATGATTCAAATATCTAATCATACTGTAAGTTAATATCTGCATTGTTTTATAAATTATGATTTATATTCAAAATGTAAATAGTTTGTGCAGTTTCCTGGAAGAAGAAATTTCCTGGCAGTTTCACAGACTTAACGTCCAATAAATATCTGTGCACACCCTTTAAGATGCACAGAAAGAAAAAAAGTCTCTACTTGAATTTGGGGGCGGGAGGGGGGTAGTTTTCCTAATCTGAATGGTAAAAAAGAAATGCATAGAAGTCACTGTTCTATGCCATTATCAAAATATCTGTTTTGGGGTCACCAATGCTCCAACCTCTTCTATAATATTGTATTTGTTGCATGTAACCAGAATGGCATTAATTTGTCAGAAGTCATTACCATCTTCCATGTGGTTTGATTTTCTTTCTTGTGATATTTCTGGTGGTCATTCATAGAGGATATAATATAGGGATATTCCTTTTTGGAGACAGAGGAGTCCCAACTTGTGCAGTGCTAGCTCATTCACGATGATAGAGGCTGCTGGAGTGTGTGGATTCTTCCCTCCACCTTACTGCCAACCCACCACATACTGAGCAGTGTATGGGAAAGGTAGCATCATCTGTCGTTGTTGGCTGGTACACACACTGACTTTCCTCAGTCGTGGCCTGGTGGACTCTGTCAATGACGGAGACTGCTGATCAAATTCAGATTCAGTTGACGTCACACCGCCGCCCTGCCGTCCCGAAATGGGTTCCTCCTCTCTGTTCAGAGCTTAAAGACTCCAAGCCTGTGCTCGAGAGGAGACCATTTTTCCTTTTTATCCCATGGCCTGGTCTGCCGATATGTAGTGCACGGGATTGCTGCTCCTGAATTAGCTGGCTGAGAGGGAGAATAGGGAATGAAATGAGGCTTTGATGTGCTGCGATATATTAGATCAGATGACATCAAAAGGTGCGAGACTGTGTCATATTGCTACAGGTGCATGCTCAGCTGAGTAGTAGCTTTGAGCACGCAAATGGCAAGTGCTGCTTAAGAAAAGAAAGGAATTGGCACCTGATAATAAAGACCCAAAAGATGGGAGCACACAGAAAGCATGCAAACACTTCCACTCTAGAGCTTTAAACGATAACACAGATGTGTAGTCTTAGCCCAACCCATACCAGATCTTTGATTTCTACAAGCATCTACGTTTTGTGTACTGATGTTCCACTAGATATGAGCACATTATGCTCGCTTGATGACAGAGCATAAAATGTACGTACAGTGTATTTGGGAATTTGCATCAGATACATTGTAGAGCAAAGCAGTTTTTACCTTTTGTAAATGGTGGAACAAAGAGGCATATGTGAGTGCTTGCAGATGTAATTACAGTTTGGGCTTAATGTGCTAGATAGATGGCAATAAAATATATTTGTATGTCTATCGTTTCCTGGAGGAGTGCCCATGACAAGTTGAGAGATTATAGAAAGAAGGGGATACAAGGAAAGGAAGCAGTACCTAGATGACATAAAAATTTCATAGAGCATTTTAGGAGAAATTGTCTTTCAAATGACATTGTGATCCATCAGACACAACCATATATTCTGGTATATGAAAGGAAGTAAAGGAGAGCGAATATGTGGTGTATTGGGGGGGGGGGAGAGGGGGAGGTTAGTAAAGGCTGAGGGAATGCTCTAGCGTGGAAGGGAAGTGTAGGTCATATGAATGTTAGATTGTTCCAGGGAACTGTTTATACGGCATTCTGGGAAGGCATCTCTGTTTGACATTTTGACGTCATCAGCTATCTCTTGCTCTCACTCTCTCTCTCTCTTTTCGCTCCATCTCTCCCTATCTCTCTCACTCTTTTGCTTTCATTTTTTTTTTCTCTGCCAGTATACCTCTCGCTGGCTGTTTTCATACTTTTCCAGGGAGCTTTGAGTGGTCTGTCTCTCCTTCCGATACTCCTTCCCATCTCTCTCCTCGTTCTCTCTCAGAGTTCCTTGGGAACTACTCAACTGTCGCGTTTCCCATTAGCCTGCCTTGATGCGATATGCAGAGGGTTTGTCTGCTAATCATCGCCTTGGCTGGGTTTGGGCATAAATTGTCCTTTTTAATGTTCAATCTGTTCCATATGACATCACAGTTTTCCCTCCCTGAGCCAGCTGAGCTGCAGAAATAGATTTTGAGGAAAGATGTATCTGTGCTTATGCTTTGTTGATGTAACCACTGGTAGTCGTACATATTAAATAGAAGATTTAATTATCTATTCCTGATTGTTTGAGCATACACTTGTATGTATTTTGTGTACATATCTAGATAGATAGACATTGAATGATAGATAGAGTCAGAGAAAGAGATAGGTATACGCATTCACACATACATCTGTAACTTGTAGATATTATTCATTTGTGTTATACTATGCGTGTCTGTACCTCCATGTACTTTACAATACCAATTTGCACTAAAAAGTAGCAACTTGGAATTGACTGAGCTAAGAAAAGGTAGTATTCATTTGGTCTAGTTAATGACAATTTGTAAACTGTAGATGTGTAATATGTTTTCATGATTTTGATCCTTATTTACTGTATGATGTAGAAAAGAAAATGTATGTCTCAACTTTGAGTAATTCTTTTTTTCTCTTTGAAGAGAAAATTATTCATAAAATGTTAGCTTGTTGTTCATAGCAGAGTGCTTTGTGAGCATGGATTTTACTCTTTGTACAATTCTCAAAATGGATAAGGAAATATCCTCTTGAAGGGAGAGAAAAGAGAAGGTCTATGTGCCATTTTACATTGATACCACCATCTAGTAGCCTTCTCTTCCCTTCCACTTGGCCTCTTAATGCAGATGGTGTATTTTAATACCAACATGCAGAAATGGAAGCCAGATCTGTGACTCATTTCAAATATACATAAATTTATGTACAACCTGTTCCAACTTGTTCTGTAAGGTTATGGAGGTCTGGCAGTGAAGGCAGGTGTATATGAGATAATTTTAGATACTCACAGGTGTTTAGTCTTGCAGAAGTCGGAAAGCAAATTTCTGTAGAAAAAAAAGAAAGAAAACGCATATAAGATTGATGCATCCTCAGGTGATATTCAGGGAAAGCATTGTAGGTGAAAAATTCTACAAAACTATTCAGTTTTGGAAGTAACTAACACTCCATAGTTTTACAGAACATGATCCATGGGATGCTGCTAAATGAGCAAATCAAATCAAAAGAAGATTAGATTATGCCAATTATGTCCAGATAAGCTATGAATTGGTGGTAATGATGCTGTTGCATCCAATGATGAAATTCTCTAGTCATGAGCATCATTATCATAATACTAAGTACCAGTAATTGTAGCAGTGGTGGCATTAAAAACACAAGTTTATAACAAGCATGTAAGTGATGAGCAATCCAATGATATCCTATAATATCGACCTTTTTGATAGGTGTATAGTCAAATCAACTCTTGCAAAATAAAACATCTTACACTGGAGCATTCCTTAGAAATTCCTTGTGTGATGACATGGCAAACATTCTTGATGAGAGAAAGGCAAGATGGATTCTTATTCAGTTAAGATCAAAATGTAATTCCCTCTGGTGGGACTCGAACCCTTGCCAATTTAATGAAGAACTGATGAGTGTCTAAACCAACTAGCCTCTACACCTGTATGAGATGTTGACTAATATAGTCAGATTACTTAAGACTGTAACAAACAAAAGTGGGGTTTAATCAGTACTGAAGAAAAAAAAAATACATGAAATTCATTCCAAATGATCTTTGCTTGGCCAGGCATGTACATGTAATAAACCAGCATGCATGTTGGTTGCACTCTGAGAAGGTGGCATTTCATTCCTGCAACTTGGCGTGATGCGGCATGTGCGTTACTGATGATGTTGTGTTCCCTAATGCTTTTATGGATTGGACTGACCTTTATGCTCAATAGAATCCTCTGGATTTCTGACGAGACTCAAGCGTCAACCCCACCCCCCAAACCCACACGGCTGCTTTCCAGTGTCAAGATTACCCCATTCCCAGGGACCCTGAAACAACCTCATTTTACATCCAGTGGAGTCTTCTTCATCCTAACCATACCGTTTTCTGTGTGCGTGCTGACAGTTTTTGAGCTTTCCAGTGTCTGCAGTACAGAAAATGCCTACCAATTACCGTATGCAATGCAGTCATTTATAATTTGTCTGCTATTTCCTATAGGCTTTCCAATTCATTTTTGTAGTGTCGACATACACAAGCATCAATTATGTTTATAAATGCATTTCTTTTATTTGTCTGGCCATGTCATAGAACAACAGGCGAGACCACAGATCACATTGGATTTATGATACTAGAAAATTGGACATTAGTGTGAGTGGTCGTTCAGGGTTTGCTCATGCAGAAAAAAATTGGAATATTTTTCTCCTTTCCTTATTTTATACTTATTTGTCTGCAAAATAATGCCAAAGTAGTGCACTTCTCAATATTCCTCGTTATGGAAAAGAGCAGTTGAAAAAAAAAAATCCCTCAAATGCCATTACTTGGTCTGCATACTGTACGCTCTGATAATTCTTTGAACAAGTTTACAGTTGCTCTATGATATCTTGGGTAGATGAAAACATGGTCAATATGTAGTATAGAGATTACACTCTATATTACACATTGACCTACATGTGTACACTACACATTCCTGGTGCTGGAGGCTTGTTAGTTCATAATGTTACTATAGTTATTATCTGGCAACCAGAAAGAGGCTTTGATTTTATCTTAGCACAGTCATTAATCATTCAAAGCCTCATGTTGAATTGGCAACTCAAGTTTCATGATTGTATGACAGTCAGTTGTTACAGCATCATCATGCATATTGTGCATGCAAGACTTGCAAATATTGGCAAGATGAATTAACTGTGAAAACCATAAGGCCAAATTCTCTGGGTAACAATGAGAAAGACTGAGAAACACACACACACACACACACACACACACACACACACACACACACACACAAATCATGGGATTCACGCTAACATTACTTAATGGGATCCAAATCTTGAGGTTTTATCTGTGTGGACATAAAAATCCCAGCAAATAGTGAGATCAGCATCAGCATCCAAATCCAAAGAAATCTTGTGATTATTTCGGAATTACATCGTGTGTCATAATAATTTGAGAAATAATGCAATAATGTACAGCATGGTGAGTGTGTGAACGATGGAGCAAAAAATCAAAAAATGTTGAGATTTTTTAGCCCGTCATTCAAATATGCATGATTGAACAGTGCAGGAACACAAGGACAAGGATCACCATTTCAGAAGATTTCAGGCATGCAAAGTTTCTTCGACAAATTATCTCGATTGGCAATTAATAAGATATTTCTGTCTGTTTGAATATGTACAAGAAAATCTCTGAATTTGGATGGCAATTGCTATCCCTCTATTTGTCTGTGTTAATGCAACTAGTGTTTGAATTCCATACTAGCTGCAAGTTTATGGTATATATGTGACCCGCTACAACAAAAGGATCCTAAAGTCGCTGACGGCTGAGCCGAGCAAATCAAGCTTGAAGTCGCATCATCAAAATTGGTCAAAACAGTCAGATTTCTGTTTTTGGCATAATTTTGTAGACTAATGTTTTGTCTATCATCTGCCGAAATTTCAAAGCTAAATGGTCAAAGGAAAGGCAAGAAATTCCTGTTTTTCTGGGCCATGATTTTTCTGACTTTCGATGTGAGAGAAGCGTGTCCGAAGCTTTGGATTTAGCGCGGCAGCCAGATTCCGCCCCTAGCAACGAGGGAGTGATCTTATTGGTCAGTGCGTGGCATTCTGATTACTGATTGGTCATGCGTAGACCGCTGTTGCTAAGCTTGAATGAACATCGCGGAGGTCGCTAGGAACATGCCTTCTATTGTCAAGCGGTGAAAACTGTCTCGCCTTCCCTTGATCATGATAGCGTGGGAAGGAACACTTTGAAGGCGTTTTTCTTGAAACTCTGATTTCCTCAACCACTTGACATGTGCTCATAAGATCATTGATATTTCCGCAACCGAGTGCTTTTATGAGTTGTGCTATATGAAATTAAAGAAGAAGAGTAAGGGAATAATGTCATGCCATGTTCAGAAACTTGTCCTCCCCCGACTTTCGGATCCTTTTGTTGTAGGGGGTCTCATATAATCTGATGCTGCATTGAGACTTACTTCAACCTAACCAAGAGAGCAACTCGTAGTGTTTCGCGTTATATTTTCATGTTTTGACAACAGAGAGTGATCAGTCTTGTAGCATTAATGAGGCACTAAAGAGATGTCATATATCTAATGATGATATGAACTGAGCACCACTTCATTTCTGTATATAACTTCATACATTGAAAAAAACTTGGAAAGATTATTGAATCGTATCAACATCAACCAGATCAATTGATCAAACCAGGATATGTAGATGAAATTGCTTTTCTAAAAGGTGTGCAAATTGATGTAATATAGATTGTGCTCTTTTCATTTTGTCTTTATTGCCTCCATCGTACTATGTCCGTTTTGCAATATGACGTACCTGAGATATGGTTTGGCATACTGCTTATCTGCTGTTTGGGAATGATTGATTCCATATGACCCTAAAACTCTTTTGTCTTCGTTTATTTGATTTACATGTGTTTACCTGTGAACTGCACCATGTTTGTAGACTTAGAGCCAGGCTTATCAGTCCAGGAAATGTCAAAAATAGTGGCAGGTTACCGTATGATGACACAACACCAGCTTTCTTTGAGTTCACTCTGATTTTGCCCAAGCGATAAGACAAACCAGATTTAAAAAAAAAAAAGGAGAGGAACAAGAAGAAAGAAATAGAATGTACTATTTAGAAAAGGCTTCGCGTAGATTTACAATGCCTGCAAATTCATCACATTTTTGGTGAACAGCTACCGTGGAATTGAGTTTACATGCTTTTGTACTTTCATTCTCATGGGGAATTCATCTTGCATTATGCAGCTGTAGCTTGAACCAGCCTTTGCCAAACCTGGGGCAGGCTCTAGGATGACTGTATAGTAAAACTGTTCAGAAGGATTTCATACAACATTGAAATATGATACATGTTTGCATTATAAAACATTCAAGCTTATTGTGCATCAGCGTCTTCACCTGCATGTATTCGAGCAGAGAGCAAGCTCTGATCGTAGCTATGCTGTGAAAATAGCTCGAACTGCAAATGCATGTAATAGCACATAGCATATTGTTAGAAGTATTGATACTAGACAGATTTATTTCTGAACTCTACTCCTTACGGAGAAGGTATGAATGCATTTATTCAATTTTTCCTCAAAGTTTGAAACACACTTTTAAAAATTCATGATATCTGACTTCTTCAATCTAACAAGAATCCCATGGTCAATCACACATGCATAGAATGTATATCTTGCATAATCCTTGGCCCAAATTCAGCATTTCCCATCCGAGGACAGTCACAAAGTCTGATTAAAATTGTTACCTATTGACTGGGAGATTCAACACTTGGATGCATATTGGCAATCATGATGCTGAAGCTTAGATTCTATGGCATGTTTTGGCCTATGAATAGGATCAAGCGATGGTTTCTGGTAAAAGCCTCCCTTGAAATAATGGTTGACTGCCATAGAAATGACAATTGTAATCAAGGTTTAAATCTGGAAGACATCCTGATGCATGTGTTGAATACAATGTGCCATGTGATGGATTATACACAGTGCCTACAATAATTCCTGCTGTAATTCCAAGCCATTGACATGTCACCAGTACATGTATGTCCACCCACCACCACTCAAGTGACATGCTTTCTGTATCTTGCAGTTGAGAAGGTTAAATTCTCAGAATGGTTTGATGTTTTCATTGCCCCCGCCCCCTACCCTGCCCCCTACCCTGCCCCCTGCCGACCCCCACGGCTGACACATAAGAGTTGACATTACCTTTCAAACAGAAGGGCAGACTGGACCATGATGTGTGTCACGCTCCATCTGGCGTCAGCTAGCCTGACTTTTCACATTGTCATAGTGCGTACATTGCACTGTGAATTTCTACAGAGACAGTGATGTAAATCAGTATGCACATGACAACCATGTCCAATTACTTTCATCAGTGCATTAATCTCTGTCGGTACTTTTATGCCATTTTGTTTTCTAGAGTTATCGTTCATGATATATCAAGAGCATGTATTCAGACTTATCCTCTGAAATATTTACCTTCGTGCTGCTTTCTCAATAATTATTTCATGTATTTTCCTCCCATCAAAGGCAGTATCCAACCCTGTAAGACATCAGAATTCCATCAAAGTGTATCTAAGGAATGGAATTGTTTTTCTCAACAGTCAAACAGAAAATCATTTTGGCTGAAAATTCAATATTCATATCAACTGAAAGTCTTTTTGTAGTGTATTGTTTTGTTATCAATTCAAGTGCTTCCTCAATCTCACAGCACATCATGTAAAAAAAAAAAGAAATGCAACATTTTTTTTCCTGTAATAAATGCCAAGGTACTTCTTCTGAGTGAATTGAGCTTTCAGTTTTAAAAGAGTATTGTGATTGCTAATGAGGGTCACTTCCAAGGTAAAATATTTTCTTGTTATTGCAAATTCAGACAATATCTAAACTGTTTAGGACAAGTCCCGACTGAACTTAGGCAGGCGTCTATGGGAAATGCGTGTTGCAGCAAAATCAGTCCGTCCTCAACAAGTTGTGCTTAAATTTGTAAAATATTTTGACATTATTTGATTTAAGAGAGCAGTCATTTCCTTCCTTTAAAAAAAGTGAGCATGTAATGCATATTTGGCTGTAACAGGTATTTAAGTGTCTGATTTACACGTTCCTTTAGTTAATCTTCAAATTTTAGTTTGTGCTAAACCTGAAAAAAGCATGGGGTCGAAAAGAATCATCAAGTTGCCTTCATAAATTGATCATGTGTGCATGGTTGTTTAATTAATGATCATGTTTGTTTTTTGTTTTTTTGCTCTTTTTGAGAGCTTTTGTATGTTTTTCCTCTTGGAAGGATAGCCCGTCCCATCTCTATAAAAGCACACACTTACAAAAGATGGCCGATGTTGTGTCTGAGTGCAAGATGTCTTTATTGAAAACCCTCTCTCACTACCATGTGTTAGCTACTATGACCCACATACATGGCTATGCTCACATTTGGAATGGCCAAGCTTGTGAATAATTTATGAACCTTGAGATGAACGGAAATGTCACTGAATGTATTAATATTTGTGTCTGAATTCAGGGACGAGAGATTTTAACCATAGAAGATGGGTGAAAAAGAAACGGGATGGAGAGCAAGATATGTGATCTACGTTCTACAAAATAAGAGAATCACAAACCTTGAGCAGAACACTGGGTTGCAGGCAAAATACATACATAAAAAAGTAATTCATCCAAAAGGCTTTTTAGCATATTAATTTATCTTGCCAGAAGTAATTGCACATCTTACCAAAGAAACACTCCATTGCAAGACCAGAAATTAAGGCATGCACGAAACTTTTGTGAGTTTTGTGAGAGAAGCAAAGATTCGCAAAAGTAAAATGCATGTGAAAAGTTTTGTCTACACAATGCACACAAAAGTTTTTGTCTACACAATGCACTGAATGCCAGCTGGCACTTGGAAAAAGTTTCATGCCATGAAAAAGGCTGTCTGCTCCAATTCGTGAAAGTTTCATGCAGCTTATGTTTCTGGTTTTATAATATATCAGAAAGCTTGTCAGCATAGTGAACATTGTGTTTGTGGTGATCACTGAGGTGCCTAGGAATATGAAAATTGTGAATGTACGCACAGGTCCAAGCAGGTTATTTACCACAGAAAGGATGTGAACAGATAGCAGAGCCTTGAGCCATCTTGTTGGTCGGTTTTGTCTGCTATCATTTATGTTTTGACTCAGTATCATTGTGTGTGGAGTCTCTGGTTTTAACCTACATTATCTCCTATTCTTTCCATTCCCCCACTCCAGGATGTCGGGTACCTGGCCAAGGTGGGGTCAATTGTGGATCCATGTGGGCGGGGCAGCGTGGAAGAGAGGACCATCACCATCTGCAGTGGGCTGGACTTTGTCAACATCAACTACATGCACATGGTGGCCAGCACCCCAGAGATTGCGCAAGTGAGAAAGATGGGGATTAAGGGAAGATACATTGGTGAATGGATGGATAAATAGATGGATGAATGTGCATGGAGAGATAAATGTCTTTGTTGGTATGTTGATGAATGGATATAGGGATGAGTGAATGGCTGGCTGGATAGACTGATGAATAAACGAGTAGATAAGCAGTCAGCCATTGGATACATGGATAGATAGATGGATAGATGCAGGTACATGTAGATAAAGTGCTGGGTTGGTAGAGTGGTGGATAGATGGACAAATGGATAGAGAGATTAAAGGATATAAATGTGAATGGATAGATGGATAGTTTGGATGATGTGTTGATAGATATACAGATGAGTAAATGGATGGCTAAATAGACTCATGAATAGATGGCAAGTTTGAGCTGTTGGTCATTGGATGGTAAATGTTGGTGTTGGTACATGGATGGATAAATGGATTGATGTGGGGTACATGAGTAGATGATGGAATAGATATTTAGATGGATGGATGGTAATATGAATGGATAGCTGAATAGGTGTGATGTATTGATGAGCGGATATAGGTCTAGGTGAACGGATTACTTGATATTTTGCTGGATAGAAAGGTGTAGATAAACTGTTGGTTGATTGATGGATGGAGTGATAGATGAATTGATATGGGTAGATGGAGTAATAGATTGTGATTAGTGAGTGGATGTGATGACGGATGAATACTGACAAATTGGTTTTCTTTAGTGATTTAATATGAGTCATTGTATATATTCTAGAATTGTGGTATTGGTAACTAACAAACACTGTATTCAGCAAAATCTTATACAGTTGAACCTCTATTATCCGGCCTCCCTTTATCCGGATCTCTCTATTATCCGGACGCAATCTCGCCGTGATTTTTTCATCTTTTTTTTAATAATTACGGGAGGAAAGGGGGATTCCCAACTCCTTGAGAAAGTGCAACTAGACAAACACACATGAATTACATATACTTGATACATTTCTTAATAATTATTTAGGTAAATCATCCCAAGAATTTATAAAAGAAAATGATTTCATTCTTGCAAACACAAACCTCTATTTTGGGGTCTGTTACTGAGTGTAACAATGAAAAGGTTGCAGTATACACATTACTACATGTGGTACTACAATGGGCTACATCAGTACATGTGTATGTATACATTTATGTACATGTATAAAGCATTGAGTCTCCCGTATCCGGCCAAATCCCTTATCCGGATGAGCCCCGGTCCCGACTTGTCCGGATACGAGAGGTTCAACTGTACTACATTGTCATTCTTAGTACAGATGTTGAAATCAACATATTTAGATACATACCAAAAGCTTGCCATTTCTCATAGAGAATTCTTCCCTTATGATACTGAAAGCATTGTGCTGTCACAGTACCCATCAGTTAATTATTGAATATAAAAACACTTACATACTGTAAAAGTGAAAATCACTTCATGGTGTATAAATTTTCACCCATTTTGCATGGCAAAAAAAAAACTAGCATGAAAATAAAATTCACAAATATTTTTGCTTGCCGTATGTACCACTAATTAAAGTCTCGATTCTGCATGATTAAAAACATCTGCTATTCATCTTACCTAGCGTAGCACAGAAAATTACCAGCATGAAAATTTCCACTTTTACCGTACACATTTGATAAGTGATTTCACAATACACTAATTGCACATACAGTACTTTAGTGTGTACATAATCAGCATTGGGTGTGGTCAGACTGATAGTGGTACAGAGTCAGCATTTAAAGAATGATAGTAGTGAAACTGTTCAAAAGAAAGAAAAAAAAAACGCAATTGAGGAACCTTTATTGTGTTCGTACCATCTCAAATTTGATTAGCAGGGGAGAGACACTCTTTTATATCAAAATATACTCCAATGTAGATAGCACTGCTAGTGTTGCCCTCTGGCAACCAGAGATTTAAAGGAAAACATGATAGGTTGCCGAAGAGAGATTTCATTCATTTTCTGTTCATTTATTTATGTCATTTTCAGCAAAGAATATAAGTGTACCAAACATGCTAAAAAATGCAGTGTATGTGTATTCTAAATATATAAAAATATAGTACAATCACACACAAAAATTTGTGGAGCAAAGATGCATTATATACTCAATAATGTTAGTATATAATCATGAACATTTTGTTACAAAAAAAAGTAAATGGATAGGGTAAGTTGTATTCACAAATTTTACCTCACAAGCTCTAGACAATTGAAGAAATTAAAGCATAATAGAATGTGCTATAAGACACACTTTTCTTTTGCAGGTGAGCCAGATACATCTGATATATATATTGGTCTAACATAAATCTTACCTTTTGATAAATTGTGCATTTGCAGCTTTATCAAATTCCCCCCTTAAAAAAAAAATTACAAAGTTTGAATGAATTACTCAAAAAAGAACAAAGTCATCGGATGACGATCAGGACATCAATATATTGATTTGCCATATATCACATATAGCAACACAAACTCGTGTGTTTTAAACAACAATATTATAAGATTTCAAAAGAAAGGGAAAAAAAAAGGAAATGTGTAAGTTTGTCATGAGGATTCACCCCGAGTCTTCATGCCTGTCTTTTGCATGTAGTATGCACTCCCGCTCGAATGATATTATCTGTTATGAGTTAATGATGTAAGAGATGTTTCCATTTGAATTGGTTCTGACAGAGGAGAGACATCGCCAATTTGGCTGTAATGGCACTCCTGCAGCACTGGAGGAAAATTAACATTACTTGCTTCGGTGCTCTGTGCGACTAATCAGGTGGCAATGTTAATGGCATGTTTGGCAGACAGACGGAGACCAGGCAAGCTGAGATGATGTGACATCCAATTGGTCATATCTCTCCAAAGGTAGAGAGGGAAGCAAATGCGTATATATTCCCTCTCGTCAGCTACAGTGACACAAATTACATTCTGAGCTTCAGCTTCCATCAAATTAAGAGTGTGGAAAGCCACATTTAAAGGTCGGATATTTCATTCATCAGTCGCATGTCAGAATTAATGATGCTGCAAAATGAAAATTCATCAGTTGAGATCAATTCTTTAACAGCTCATCAAATTCAAATTTAAACAATATGATTATGTATAGACTTTTCATCACCCTCAAATTGGCATTAATGAAGGTTTTAGTTCCTGCCTTCTCAGCAGAATGAAATATAAATATGTGTATGAGAAAACACACCCATTTGTAATAAATGACTAGGGTTTAAAGAGTTATTCATACGGGCAAGAAAAGGAATTTGAGCCATCTGCTAATGATATTGTATACCAACATTTTATCTAATTCAAAAGATACAAAGGGATGGTGACGGAGCAACTTGGAAGGTTTATTGTAACTGAAAATCATGAGCAAATTTAAGAAGGTAGCATAATCATGATATATGACTCTATCTGCAATACCAACTACTCAGTACCTGCTGCAGGGCCCTTGCTACACCTCAGAGAGAGAGAGAGAGATAAAAACAAGCAAACAAACAAACTTGCAAATGAACGAGAACAGATTGTAATCACTTATGTCAAGAAAGTAAGAAACCAGTTTATGGGTGAGGAGATTTACAAAATAATCACCACATTTTCTGTAGTGCAAGTGGTCTGGTATTGTTTTTATTTTCTTCTCACTTTCATGTGGGGTGAAGAAGGAAAGCCATTTTGAGACACTATGGCTCTAATTCATGAAGGTGGTACAATCTATGTCCATGGTTTAAACCATGGACAAAGACCGTAGTTTTGTATGGGGTGCCAAGTGTCGCATGGCCTATTTCATTACGAAATGATCATTTCTTCGACGAAAGTTTGACATTTCGTGACGAAATGACTGATTTTGCAATGAAATAGGCCATGCGACATTTGGTGCCCCTTACAAAACTACGGTCTTTGTCCATGGTTTAAACCATGGACAAAGATTGTACCACCTTCATGAATTAGGGCCTTCTTTGTTTATCTTTATTCCTTCATCTAGACAGGAGCTGAGGTGTGTCCCTAGAATTTGAATAAACTGTGAATATTGACAAAATGGCAGAGCAGTGCACTGACCTAATTAGATTATGGGGCTCTATGAAACTATGAAAATTTGAAGATCAGGAGAAAGTGGTAGTTGAGAAGAGATTTATCACTTTAATGAACATTGTGTGAGGAAAGTCAGTGTGATATAATGTTACATTTGAATATTCAATGGCTAGGTGCAGCATTGTACACAGAAGCTTAAAAATTGACATGTAAATATTCACATATGGCATAGTCAAAAGCTGAGAATAAAAAATAGAATTAAAGAGTCATACAGCATTTATGCACTGTTATATTTTGCAGGATTCACATTCATTTGTGTTGGTTCAGCCAGTAAGAGCATTAAAAATGAGGGTATTTCTTTTCATATAAATCATTGCATGAAAATAATGCTAAGAGACTGGTCAAAAGAATAAGATAGAATTCGTAGAATAATGATATGTTTGTATCACTATTAGTTGCAATGATTTATCTAGATTGTGGGTTTGTAGGGTTGCCAGAAGAGACGAAAATTCATTAAAATCTAGAAGACTTAGATAAAATGGGGTTAATTCCTTTTTTAATACTGTGATCCTCTGCAGTCATCCATCAACTGATCTCCTTTAGAGCAGACAGATAGTTGTCTGGAGATGTTGAGATAAGAAAGAGAGAGAGGGGGGGGGGAACAGAAAGAGAAAAAGAAAGATGGAAGGGAGGGGAAAATGCTCAAGAAGAGCAGGCAGGTGTCAGATACAGCATGCACTCAATCAAACAAATCACATTACGGCCAAGAGAGGAGCACAAGAGGATGAAAACACCCTCCATTTGGAGAGGGGAGGGGGAGGGAGGGGGAGGGATGGGGTGGCAGTGAGTGACCAGCATACAGTAAAAGACAGACAGACAGACAGACAGACACACGCACACTAAAGAGATGACTGCAGAAGTGGATGAAGGTTGCGACAAGGGGCAGGGAAGTGAGTTTTAAATGTGATTTAAAGTGACGTATTCAGGGCGTGATTTCTTGCTCTAATACATAGAAGTGATGAGAGAGAGTGTGAAGAAAAAAGAGATCTGTGGAGCGGTATCTGTTTTCACATATAACTGAATCAGAAGAAGGATGAGAACAAGAAGAAGAAGGGAATAGTAATAATACTTTATGAAAATAAAACAACCATGCTTGTATTATCTTACAAAATAGGTGAAGAAAATGCAAGAAAAGTAAAATGCTGATATTTTGCTGACGTGTCAAAGCCAACACTGAACACTGACAGTATTTCTTGGCTGAAAAAAAAAAAAATCCTCAAAGTCTGCAATATAGTCTTATGTATCAAACATGCTGCTCAGTGTGTGTGTGTGTGTGTTTGTGCATGTATACATACACATTGTATACATCATATTTACACAAAAAAGATATGTTTAAGTAAATAAATTGCAGCTCTACGACATGACAGGAGTGATTATAAGTCAGGCCAAAGAGAAAGACAAGCTTTGTTTGTACAAGAAAGCATAAAATAATGTCAGTGATGGCATGATTAGCAGAAGACAAATAGACATTTTTAATTCACCTGTGAAATATTGGTGCTGCAGCAGTAGTTAATTGATATGAAACTTTATCATGGCAGTATGCATGCTTTGATCCATTATAGGATGGACTGTAGTATTTGTGCCAACGAATAAAATTGGCGTTCTTCTGGTCAGACCTGCCGTAGATGTTGAGAGGTACTGTAGACTATTCCAAGGTTCAGTGAAATTGATTCTCCCTGAATAAACGATGTATAATATATAATGCAGAAGACATAAAACCTCTCACACAGTAGTTCGTGCGCCTTTGTGCAATTTTAAGCAGTTTGAGGCAAATTCAAAGACATCCCCACTTCCAACGTTAATGCTTTTCTTATTTTGTTCTTTTTTTTTTTGAAGAATATATGAAATTGATCTACAAGCACCGCAGACTGTATAATAAATTTTACAGCGCAGGGCCAACCAGTCTACAAGCTAAACATTGCAGGGTTATTTTTCTCCCTCCACCCATGGCTTTTACCCTTGGCTGAAATTAGATGAGGATGGGTGTGTTACAGGCAATTAACATAAGAGCTATCATGGTGTATGTTCAGATAAAAGGAATGTGCATTGTTCATGTAGGTGGATTTACTGATTTTTTGTTTCTTCAGTGGGTTACAGATATTTTGTCTGGGTTCACAGAAAATGTCACTGTGTTTACTTGTGTAACATGCATCAGGGTTTTTTTTTTATTTCATTCAAACTAACATGTTCTTTTTTTTTCCTTCTGTAAATTTCTCAAGGGCCAATTTTGTGTGCGGTACATTAATATGAGTCTAATTATACATAGACACAGTAAAGATTCAAATGTGTTCATTCACACTACTGTTAAACCAGTAATATTTGCGGCATGAAATTTTCACGAATTGCCACTGGCATTCAATTCATTAAGTGTAGACAAGAAGCTTTGCATGCATTTCTGTATCACAAATTTTGGCTCTCACAAAATTTGCCAAATTAAAATGCACATGAAAATTTCTGGTTCTACAGTACTGTAAAACAATATTTTCGTGGCATGAAATTTTCGCAGTTGCCTTTAACATTCAATGCAAACAGTGTAGACAAGAACTTTCGCTTGTATTTTAATTTCGCGAATCTTGGCTCTTGCGAAATTAAACTGCACACGAACATTTCTCGTTTTACAGGATATGGCTAATTGAAATAGGTTTGCGATTCCTCATTTCGGAAGATCATTTAGCTGGACTCTGGGTTTTATTTATAGTGATTGTAGTAGTAATACCCAGTATCTTATTAGGATGCTAATTATTTATTCCAAAAATGATATGTTGCAGGAATTTTGTACTGTAATATCTGATGCAACCACATCACCGGTACTGCCCTGAGTTGTGGTGGCCTCTGTATGAAGTCCTGCTGATTTCTACTATGATCTCTCATTCAGAGGGTTTTTACTACATGAGATGAGTGTGTCTCATAAGTTGAGCTCCTATGGGGCTTTTTACACTTGCAAATTTTTGCTTAGTCCTGTACCAACGGTGGGGCTAAGGGGGGGGGGGGGGCCTTAGCCCCACCGTTGGTACCGGACTTTCCTTAGCCCACTTTCTGTTTACACTTGTTTTTGCCAAAGTGGGCTAGCCCCACTGATAATCCCGTACTATCTGGCCCTGCAAAATAGCAGGGTTAGCAAACCCCGCAATTGCGGTGCCAAGCAAGCGAATGTAAACAGAACAAAGAAATAATCCAGGGCTAAGCGACGGAGACGAAGTCCAACCCTCACTTATGACCAATCAGAAACGAGGTAATCAAGTGCTGCCGGTGCGTGCGTGTACTTGTACAGTGCACAGTGTAATCATGAATATTTATGTGGTTTGGAAAGTACGGGACCAAGAAATACGAGTATAAAAAGGTCAGTTTTCTCTTTAGCCCAGGACAAGAGCTTAGTACGGGATTTATTGGCAAGTGTAAAAAGCTGAAAAAATTGATTATGGGATTAACGATAGTCCTGGGTCAGAGAAAGTACGGGGTTAAGAAACACAAGTGTAAAAAGGGCTTATTATCCATGGAAGAAGCATTGAACAATGACTTGTGATAAGATTTTGTCAGCTATCCTATATGATTTCCTGTGTTCTGGCCTCAACCACCTTCCAGTTTCCCAAGCACTCCAGAGACTAATTTGTCACACACATGTGTTGTGTTGAGTGTAAATTGAAAGTTGTGATTTTTCATTGTGCTAATTATTATTACGCTTGACAAGGAGCCGCTTTCTTTCAGACCTTTCCCCTAGGATGACTCGCTTGTAAAGGCCAGCTGCTTCCCAAAATGGCATGAAATAGACAACATGGCATGAAATTGACAAGAGCAGAAAAGTGACTTTAAGATCTGCCCCATTCCCCGTCCCCACCACCTACTCCCCACCCCCATACACATCTTCTCTAGATCTTTTCAGCCCCACCCGACCTCCAATCTGAGCTGATGAACCCTCTGAGTGGCCGTCAGTGGATGTGAACGATCCAGCTCCACACTGTTTGTTACTGTTGAGGTGGTAATCGTAGACGTCTGACATTTACTTCTCTGTGACTCTGATGCTAATACGGAAAATGATACTCGCATTTCTTCATTATGAGTGGAGGAATGGTGACAGTCGAATGGCAGAAATTGAATGTGATGGTGTCCCCGCCTGCCTGCATCCATGTAGGTTCTGTTGGAAAGCCAATTGTAAAAGACATGAAAAGATAGACATTAATGTTACTCTTAGACCACATACCACAGAATGCATACAAGTGCTTATATATCACAACGATTCTACATGGTGGGTCTGAAGAGATATATTTTTCACCCAATTTTGTAATTGCAGCTCATTTTAAGAGAATAAGATGTAATTTGTTGAAGTTTCACATATAATGTGCATCTCCATGTAATTGTGTTGATACTATCTTGCTTAATCCGTTGGGGACGAGTCCTGAGTATACTCGGGCAAGTGTCTGTGGGAAATGTGTGTTATAGCAAAATCAGCCCGTCCTCAAAGGGCTAATTGTTTCCTTCTCGAGATATTGTATAGTCCCGAAGAACATTCTTTTCAATTCAATTCAATTCGATTCAAATGAAATTTTATTTCCAATATCACATAGTTTGTTATCGATACACATTCAAATAAAACAAAATGTACAATATATTACAACAAAAAATGTACATCTACAATATGGAACTACTGTAAAACATGATATATTCGCGGCATGAAAATTTCGCGAATTGGAGCCGACGGCCTTTCTTGTAGCATGAAATTTCCGCGACTTGCCGCTGGTATCCAAAGCATACTGTGTAGGCAAGAACTTTCGTGTGTATTTTAATTTCGCGAATGTTGCCGCTCACGAAATTCACAAAATTTTAATGCACACGATCATTCCTCGTTTTACAGTAGTTGTTCAAAATAATTGTGTTACTATGAGGTTGATAATGTGAGATTTCCTTATTACTGTCATATACTTTTGAAGTCATGCCACATTGTAATATTTTCTCTAGCAGGTAGTCTCTGGTAAAGATAAAGGCATACATTGTGCATCTTGACAGAATATGAAGGGAAATCCAAGAAACACTCACTTTTCAAGACTAATCCCAGAATCTGTGGAGATTCTGTGTGATGAAACTCTCCTGACTTCTGATACTTGTCTCAAGATTTGAAATTGTCTCTGGCAGACACAGAGATGGCATCCCAACGATGTCTACAACCACTGTATAATCATGGTATATCATCCCATGTTTAATTTTGGATGTTTTTGTCAGATATATTTTGTGTTTTTACTTGAAAAGAGATGCTCATAAAAGTGACCTTACCTTTGCCTTTGTTAACATTTATTAACAGAAAAAAGAAAAGAAAAAGAAAGACAGCAGGAGTGATGGCCAAATGCTATCCTAGGGGGAATCAAATTAGGCAGAATGTGACTTAAGAGCAGTATTACCAAGGGGGTTTTCTTAAAGCTAGTCATTATGTTCTGTCTAAAACACTTCCATTAGTTCCCCTGCCATTCCATTAATGTGGCCTTCCAGTCCTATGGAAAACAGTCTTCCCTGGGGCAGAAAATGCACACAGGCCCCTGCCTCCCCCACCCCACCCACACTGGGACGTGACAAGCATACGTGCGGTTAGAGAAGAATAAAAAGAAAACCAAAAACAACAGACTTGGTAGAAGTCAGCGACTACATGTCATAGTTGTTGGGTTTGTTGTTGTTTTTATGGTGAAGCTTTGTTTGTCCCTGTAGTTTATGTAATGTCAAGACTACGAATCAGAGTTATGCAACAATTGGGTGTGGAAGGGGAGGGGGTTCAAAATCCTCCAGATGAATTTTGTCTTTCATCTTCTGTATATTCTTCCTCGGATCAAAATAGATGAAAAACAAGACAGGGTTTTACCATATGGATCATCAGAAAGTAATCATGTAATGCTTACTCAAACAGCTTCAGAAATGGGGGGGGGGGGGGATTTGTATTTTACAGTGGATCTTGGAATAGAGTAATGAGGTAGACATACTACATCGTATGTACCTTACATACTAGCTCAGGACTTTAGATACCATTGAAATAGATTACATTATCTGCTCTCCTTATATCCAACTTTTATCTATTGTTAGAATGTCGCAGGTCGTTAAACAGCTCAATATATTTATGCCAATTGGCATAATATGTTAGAAACGTAACGGCCGTATTTTGTGACTTTAAATTTTCTCTTAAAATTCTCAGACAGAGAATCCTTATCAAATTATTTCAATACTTTTCTTAGTCTGTATGACGTGGGCTCATTCCACATGGGATGTACGGGGTAGTTAGATGAAAGCAGGCTCATAGAATATGACCAGTGCTGAAACAGGGAAGGAAAGTTGACATGGATGTGGCATGATAAAAACTGTTTACTGATCTTTTTTTAGCCCTTTGTCTGCAGGAGCCTGGCTGGTCTATACAAACTCTATGGGAATTTGAGAGTCTTGTAGAGAAATGGTTAATCCAACTTCACTGACGTACAAGTACTTTTTCCCCCATTTTTAAAAAAATATTGATTTCTTTTGTTGCTGACGAAACATGATATCTCCCATCAAGGAGCACACTTGAATCATTCTACTTGAGTGTTTAGGTAAACACATACAAATATACAAAAGAAATTTATAAAACGTATAATGTCTCCTGTCAGTGAGTGCAGTAAATAAATGAATAATAATGATAATAATCATAGTGTATACTTCTATAGCGCAACATTCCATCAAAAAGATGCTCATGGCCCTTTTAGTCTTTAAGGTTAGGAAAAGAAAGAAAGTATGAGTGAAATCATTAAAATATTGTATATGAAACACACACACAGCACACACACAATATACATACAGCAAGGAAGTATCTTGTGAAATCATATGGGAAACTAAAATATCTTGTACCTTGATAGCAAGTGAACCCTTGAAGATGTGAACTAATATGTGTATGATATGAAAGGAAATGTTTGGGTGAATGTACACCATCTTATATTCCTGTCATGGACACTCGGAAGAAGTTTCTTCCCAAAACACTCCAGCCTGTAAAAGCCTATTAACCCGTTGAGGATGGACTGATTTTGCTACAACACGCATTTCCCATAGACACTTGCCCGAGTATACTCGGGACTTGTCCTCAACGGATTAATTTCTTCTCAGTAGGGAATGAGAGAGAGAGAGAAAGAGAGAGACCATGGAGAGAGTGTATATTACTCTAACCACCCTGTCATTGGTCAACAGTTATGGTCACTCACAGGCCAGCAACATCACAATGCATTTAAATGTGAAGAAAAATGAAATTGTTTGGAAATATTGAAACATTAGAAATTGCAGTGTTTGACCTTTCCCTTCGCACTGCAGTGAAATATACTGACGTTATGGCACCAAGGAACATTTTAATGGTGACATATAACCACTGTAATGTACATTCGCAATTGACTTAGCAGTCTGCTGCATGCAGCTGATATCAAAATAGCTTGGCCTGCTATAATGCACACTTAGCATGGGGCTTCCAGGACCTCTATAAATGGAAGTTGTGTGACAAAAATTTGTGATTTTCTGTAATTAGGTTCGCACTGCAAACAGAAACAGCAAGCTTTACCCGCACATCAAAAATAAAAACAACAAAAACAACAAAAAACAAAAAACACACCCACACCCACACCCACACCAACACCCACACGCTCCACTGTCTGTTTTCATGGCAAAGTTGTGGATAGCTATCATATTGGCATTGCAAGTCACCCAGCAAATTTCACCATGACATTGTGATTTTTCTAATATGTTTTCTTTTGTCATTATGAGTAGGTGAAATAGAGGAAAACAACACTTAATGTGTCTTCAAATAGGAATGTAAAATTACTGCAGCTGGAGAGACATACCTGTTATTTAAAAACACCATAAGCAGGAATTGAGGAGAAATGGTGTCTTGTATGGGTTGTATGTGTGAATGCTTGCGTTGGTAGTGTATGATTGCGTATTTGTTGTGTGTGCATGTGTATGTATGTTTGTATATTTGTGTTGTGTGCTTTGATGAATTATATACAGTATATTTAGGCCTGTACATTGAGCAAGATGGCTTTGTCTTTGTGTTTGTGTGTATGAATGGTATATATTACAGTGTGCATGTGTGTATACTATGGTATTTGTGTGTATGCTATGGCATGTGTATGTGGGGGGGGGGGGTGGTAATGTATGTGTGCATGCATAAGGCATTTATTGGGACATATTTCAAAGAATCATATTATAGACATGTTGAAGTACAAAAGAACTTAATGGGCCTGTATACTCCTTGGAATTTCATTGAGCATTGCTACATTTTAATATACTTTAATTTGATTTTTAAATTCCATGATCACATAGAGAGCACTCATGAAAATTACATGAACACAATGATTGCCATCAATTTTTGTAATTCTAAAAGCAGAAATTGCTCGCAATAAGTTTTTTGCACTTGGCCGTAAGACAGATTATGCCTGTTTTTTTATTTCACAGACAGTCACAAGAATTGAACAAGCACTTCAAACAGTTCACTGCTGCCATGATGGCTAAGGTCTTTTGGCAGCACATACTAGAGTCAAAGGTTACAGGTCTGCATTATGATAGCAAATTCACTCATCTAATTACACTAATGAACATGAAGGAAGCTACAAATAACATAAGAGCTGCATGTATACCCCTACAATATGATACAGAATTCGTAATCACAGTATGCAGCCTAACCCGATGAAACGTGAACATGTTGTGTGGTGCCTGTATGTGCATCGTTCAAAAGCAAATTCAGTGCATGCACAAAAATAAACAATAAAGTCACATGTTTTTATTTTAATTGTGCTTGTTTCAGTTCACAAAACAAATATGCAAAAATTTCTTCTGTTATAGTAAATACATGACATTGTGTAGATACATGCTCATTGCAACATGGGTGTAACTATCACCTATGGTGCAATTTTTTACTCTTCTTTCAATGTATAGGTTAATACCACACGAAAGGAATTGCTATCACAAGCCCCTTTAATATTGTCATCACATTTTGTCTTTGTGTCTCCAGGTTTGGTTTGAGGGATTGCTGTCGATAACGCACAATGTCAAGGCCAACAATGTCTGCCCTATGCAGAGTCTACAAAAACAGTGAGTTCTTCCAGACAATAAGAATATTAAATGTTTGAATTTATGTGTAAAACTTATAATCTTTCTCAGCTTACTGTAAGTCATTCAGATGGATATACAAATAATCCACAAAAAGAAAAGATAAAGTGCATTTTATTTAAAACAGAACATTATCACTAGAGAAACAGGAACTGGTATACATTTTACTATTCTAGATGGATTCATTGTGATTAAGTGTATATTTCTTGTTGCATTCCCCTGTCTGTTAGGAGAAATTACTTCAGAGAAAAGGTTTTTGTAACTGAAAAGAGTGAAACACAGTGAAAAGTGTGAGACAAATTGGACAAATATGAGGAATAGTTGACCACTCTAATGTCAGAAATTGGACTGTCTTGGTGTCCCATGTACATCTCAAAGTGTTTTCCAAAGTACTCTGACTGAATTATCTTGTAATTTGGTTCCTTGAAAGGTACTGCTCCTGAATACCTTGCCAATCGAATATGCATGCAAACTTCGCAATATTCTCTCCGTAATACTTTATGTAAAATATTTTTGCCAAAACCAAATACAAATTTTAAACGGAACAGTTTTTTATATTGTAGTGCAATATTGTTTAATAGTCTACCGTATGATATTCGTTCGAGTGATACAATCTGCATTTTTAAACGGAATATAAGAAGATATGATTTGTTTTGAGGCTGCGTTTTAATATACATATTTTTGGTTGTTATTATACATACATTGATTAATATTCATATCACGAATGATTGTTTGCATACTCTGGCAAAAAATTCAATTCATCTAGGCACATTTTCCATGCTTTTGAAGTGAATAGGAATACTTGTACTTTTTATGTTGAGTATTTTTATTTTTCTTCTTGTTTTTTTGTTGTATACAGTTATTTATGTAATTTGTATTTATTGTTTTACCCTGTAAATCATTGTATTTTTACGTGGACCCCTTTGAAAATCAGTCTTGTGCTGAAAGGGCTATCCACCCTGTGAATGGAAATAAATAAATAAATAAAATAAATAAAATCTGTTAATTAAGTTTTTCTCAAAAAAAGATCCTGTAATTATCTCATTTATAATAGATGACAGAAAAGAAGGAGTGATATTTTGGAAGGGACATTATTGTCATGAAGCTAGTATTGATCTGTTTGTGTGGCCATAAGGATATCAAGCTAGGGGATAGTTCAAACAAAAGTTATAGTAGTGTCTTTTCCTAGATTCTTATTTTATGTCATTACTAGCATCTTCTTGTTGTGCTCTTTTGATACCACAGATTTCATTTAACCTGTACGGGCATTCTGTATGTGGTAGTAGATATTACTTGAACAAACAGGGTCAGTGAGAGGAAAACTGGGATCAAGAGAAAAATGTCATGTTTATAAAAAGAAAATTTATTTTTTAAGAGGAACATTTGCTGATATTGCATTGTATTAATCTTTAAAGAAACTAAAATGGATTGATCCACTCATAGAATTCAATAGTTGCGTCAAGTATAGAATGCAAAAGTGCCTTTGAATAATGAAATCTGGTTGCAAAGTATTTCAGAATGTAACAGAAAAGCTGAGGTATTGTATTATGAAAAACCCTTTCCTGTGCAGCTGGATGAAAATCTGTTTTCAAGTAAACCCCAGCGGACGGATTCCTGTCAAGAATTTAACGAGAACCTTTGCGTCGGGCAAAACAGAGAAGATCGTCTTCAAGTCCCTTGATGAACTAGGGCTACCCTCTGGCAAGGTAGGAACTGAAAAGGAAAATGTCATTGATACATTCTTCCATATGTGTGTATGTGTATGTTTGTGTGTTTGTGTGTGTTTGTCTTTGCCTTCTTTTTGTCCTGTCTGTATGCCATCTCCCTCTCTTTTCACTCAATTTCTTCCATGTCGCTATTCTTCTCATCTCGTTTTGATCATCCTGACGTTGTTTTCCTTGTTGTTAGAAATCTTTTGCTTCTGTTTCATTTGTGATCATCCAGAGTTCTCCACCCTTGCTAACCTTAACCCTCTAAGTAATGGCTGTTTGTTCATCAGCCTGTCCAATCCTTCTATGACATGCTTTGATAATGTTGCATGGTTTCACCTCTCCGTCTTGTGAGAACCGTATTTCTTCCAATAGGTTATTGTTTATCGTTTGCTCCGTATCTGTCAGGCCAGCCACCATTTATCACAATACTATACTCTCCGGGTCTATCTTGTTTATGCCTTGCTCTGCCCTCCTCCTCCTCCCCCGCTTTGCTTTGACATTGCTCTGTTCTGCTTTTGAGAGGAGGACACACCCTGTTTTCGAGTCAACACAGGATCAGTGTACTGAATATGTTATCAGTATTGTGCCACGCCCATATATTTTGTACCTCTTCTTTGATCTCCATAAGTATGCAGTCTCAATGGCTAATGAGAGAGATGCAGCGCCGCTGGAGCTTACTTTGAGTTTGGCAGTTATTCTCTCTCCACTTTCCTTCAGCAGTTTTCAAGAAAAATACCACTGTTCGCAAGAGAAGGGGTTAAGTGGGGATGGTCAATAACCAAACCTCGCTTAACCTTTAAATGTAGGGGGCATGAGAGAGGTGAGCTTCATTTGATTGACAGTTTGACATTATCGTTACCTCGTAGGGCGGTGAACACTGCTCGTCTGAGTGTTAGCAGTGCTCTTTTCACATGTCAAGAAATGAGGGCATTTTCTCCAGGACCTGCTGCTTGTGTTTGCATGTAGATTCAGAGAGGTTTATCCAAAATAGCTGAAAGGAAGAAAACAGACACTTGACCCTATTACTTAAAAAAAACCACCATGTTTGCATATCTTGTATTTCGATAAATCTTAATGAAGAGGTTTTGATCAGGCACGACATTTCCTATTAATGATGTGCCGTATGGTTTCAGATAGGTCAGATGAACAGAACATACAAATGCTTATAGGAACGGCATTTTTTGTTGTAAAATGACTATTTGTGCCAAGTATGACCGTCAACATAGACTCTCTCAGCTATAGCTGCCTGATGCTACCAGCCAAATGATAAAAAAAGAAGAAGTCTATAAGGATTTTGTTGTCTTTTTACTGTTTGCTTTTGTTTGATTGGCTCATAAATTTGTGTGCTATGGCACATCAATTTAAAGCTGGCTTCAGATCGTTTGCTCTCTTTCTCTCTTGCTCATTCTTTTCAAATATGCTAGTTTATGCTTTTGAATTTTTGTTCACTTATGGGGTTGAAGCGTAGAATGAAGGAAAACTCCGAATTTCAAATTGAATTCATTGTTGGTGAAGGTCAGGACTGGTGATACGTTCTCCATAATGGGCATTAGATTGCACAGAAAATGATGACGGCATTGTTTCTACGCTGAGCAGGAGGAAAAGAAATTCTTCACATCAAAGACAAGTTTATGCATGGTAGCAGGCGGCAAGTTCTCCACATCAGATAGTCCAAATTTGGGCATAATGAATGAATTATCCTCTCGCCCCCCAAGAGTACCCAGCCAGCCGACATTCATCACCCTCATTGGCATATGCAGAGCAAAAATTGGCGGGATTGAGTCAAAAAAAGTGACCTCCAAATTGGGGGGGGGGGGGGGAAGGGGTGTATGGAAAATAGGTCGGTTGGATCAAGCTGAAGAGGATCCCTCTTTGCAGAGATGGTTACCGCATCCAACGGGGCAAACTTCAAGGGGAGATGCATGCAGAATAATGCATGATGGTTTTCTTTGGGAGAGTGCCCGGAAGAATTGGGATGCAGTGCAATCAATTCTGTGGGGATTATTGGCAGTGAGGTAGGAAATGCGTTTAGAAGAATGTTGTTGAGCCCTATTAGCCCAGCTTGATCTTGCTGACCAGGCAAGACGGTGGGGTAGGGTGGGGGGGGGGGGGGGGGAGAAGGGGAGGTAGGTGATGGAGAGGTTCCATTTCTCTTTCCCAATACATGTATTTTAAGGAAGGGGATATAAGAGATACATAAAGGGGGCTGCATAGAGTGGGATCCATCTGTTTTCAGGTCAACTTCATGGGTTATATTTTCTTCTGAAGTGCAAATGTTAGGGCTTTAAGTCAGAATCAAACCATTTTTTTTTGTTTGTCTTCTGATCAATGTCAGTCAAATTGACTTTTTTGTGTTCTATTTTGTCCTGACATATAGTGTATTTCTGTTTTGCTTTGTCAACTGCTTTTATTTATTGATGTTTTTTACCAAATTGAATTTCTTGAAATGTAGATTTTGAATTATGAAGCTCGAAATACTCATTCAACAACAAACAAAACAAAAATTACAGTCAGAAGGGCAAACATGCACGAACTACTGTTAAAATGAACTGCTCCTGTTTCTAAGTGATGATGAGAGTGATAATTGCACTTGGCAGGGAAGAAAATTATTCTGTGATCATCTCCACAGTGATATAATTGTACTTGTGTACTTCTGATTTTATACCAAGTTTGTAGCATTAAAAAAGAATATAAATTGTATATGAGGTTCTGCTCAGTAAGGCCTAGTTGATACCAGTTTCCCAAATTTAGCATAATGGCCTGAATTTGCATTAAATGAACACAAAATGTTTTGAGGTGTTCAACATGTCAACACAGCTATTGCTGTACAGTGTCTGAGACATAACATCTTACAAATATATGATGTAAGGGTCCAATTGCAAACAGAGTACTGTGAAAGTGGATATTTTTCTGGCTTGACTGGGTAAGACAAATTTCACATGTTTTTAATTTCACAGAATCAGGACATTAATTACTGGAACATATAAGCATGCAAAAATATTACTTTGCTTTTAGTTTCATGCTAGCTTCTAGTTGCGCGAAATGCACGAAAGTGTCCACACATCGAAAATTTCCACTTTTACAGTATAAGATGGGGGGGGGGGGATGGACTCACCTGATTCGAAAAACACATCGCCAGTTTCTAAGAAATTAAAATGAAGCCTTTTGAATGTTGTTATGGAGTGCACACATTGATTTTATGTCATCTCTGATACTTACCTGAATCAATGCAATAATCAAACAAACATAAGAAACCTCATGAGGCAAAGAACTGCTTGCTTGGTTGATGTCATGCATATGGCCATTATGCTGTGTGGTTAACCTTGAAAAACAAAAGTGACGTCACATAGATGTGTCAATATTAAAGAGAAAAACAAGGAAACTTTGAAGTGCAGTACATACCTGTAGATGGCCTCTTTAATGCCCAGCAGAGTCCAGTAAAATATGTGTCACAGGAGGGAGGCAGACACGTGACTGTTTACGGCTGCTAAGGCAATGCTAGATATAGACTAGTAACCCTCTCTCATGCACTCCCATGAAAATTGGAGGAAAAAAAAAACCAGCACAAAAAAAAAAAAAGATATCACGGTAAATCACCTAACTTACCATGTTCGAAATTTTTTTGCAGGGTGTCAGATAAATTTTTATCAGCTGTTTAGTACATTTTCTGTATCATGTGCGCCTTACTACGTGGAGGTAATGAATAGTAATTCTTGATATCATTAAATTTACTGGAATGGTTGCCTTATTGTAACATTTTTTGCATATCTCATACATCAAAGTCAGACTGAATATATACATGTATGATGGATATGATTGTAAATGACAGGAGGTACATTGGTTGGGATGGAGAAGAGAGAAAAAAGTTATGACAGTAATGGTACATACAGATAGGAATGTATAAAGACACTGGGGGAGGTAGAGGGATGTGTGACATTTTCCCTCCAAACATGAGTGCTTTCCAATTACTCACCCCGTATTCAGTGTTGTTGCAATTAAGGAATCAGTTTGTGTGTCATGTATAAAAGGAGTGTACTTTTAAAGTCAAAGCTTTAGCAGTAGACTATACCGTGGATTCTATTTGAAGGCCATTTCTTTTATGCTTTGTGAGGATGAGGAGGAAAACTAGGCCCCGTGTGCTGCTTTGTAGGCCGGGTATTGTGACTTGTCTTTCATAGAGTTGACTCATAGACTGGAATGCTCCAAAGATGTCTTTGCAATGTGAGAATACCCTTTGCAAAGACATAACCTCATTAGCAGAAGCCTCACCATGATAAGATTCCACTATTTCCATGGCAACCAGATCAATTCACTCTACTGCCACCCAGGCACATCCTTCAGATTTAGTAATGTCCCTTCACTCACTGCTATTGTACTCACACTTACCGCACTTGTGAGTTTGCCCTCTTTCCTATCTAAGTTATATTGTTGCATGCAATATTTGTAACCCCATCCCTCCGCAGACATTGAGACGAGAGTGGCTTCACTAGCCATGTTGGAGAAGCATCTAAAGACATAATTATTTTCAGAGTGGTGGATGTATCAAATGTGAGAGAACTTTGCTTCTTGATGAAAAATACAAACAAGCCTACTAAAAGGTTATGGTCTACTTAATTCATATTGCAATTACTCATGTACAGTGACATATTCATCAAAATGATGACTTTTTTATCGCAGTAATTGAATGTTTACTGACTTATTACATCTTGCCCATGGATGTTTAAGACTTGTGAAAAAAAAAAATGTCACAAAGGTAAAACAGCTTGATGATATGAAGCCTTAGTAATATGTTTGCAGTAGAAATTTTCATGCAAGATATTAGTCAGACATATATGATCATAAAAATGAAATCTATGAATATCATTTTATTTGCAACAACAATGAACAATCAGATCAAAATAATACATAAATAAAACAAATCTGCTGATATCTATGTATGTAACACTGATGGGATCTTTCTTTTTAGCAGATTTATGCGTCATACAAATGCTGTTAATCATCATCATCATCATCATTATCATTTTACAATGTACTTGCACTCATATGAATTCTTTTTTTTTTCTGCTCATGTGAACTTCAAAGGAAAGTAAAATTTGACAGTCCTGTCCTTGAAACGGTTATGCCAGACCATTCTTGGCCTAGAGCACTTACTTTTTTTCCTCGTTTCAAATTTCTTTCTTGATCCAACATTTATTAGGACAAGCATGGTGCAGCATATTAACAAGATACAAGTGTATCTTGTCACAACAGTATGTTGTTTGTATGTGCATTTTGCAGTGTGTAACTTGGATTCCACTCAAATTGGAAAGTATCTTGAATATTGGTAACTCTCTTAACCCGTTGAGGACGGTTTGATTTTGCTACAACACGCATTTCCCATAGACACTTGCCTGAGTATACTTGGGACTTGTCCTCAACGAATTAAATTGATATTCATTCCATTCATTGATGAATCCCCCCCCCCCCTTTTCCTTCAAATGGGGGAGGGGGAGGTGCAACATTTGATAAAGTTATCAACTTCAGATGAACCTTTTAGGAAAATGTTGCCTTGTAAAGATCATCAACTTTTTAGAAAATTTGTTCAGTGACATATTGCAGAGAAAAGTTTGCGCATCAAAATGATTTGCATGTCATTTGTCAATTGATATGCACTTCCTTAAAAAGAAAAAGAAAAAGATGGATCCTCTTTCATTTGTTAATATTCTGTGTTGCTACCATTCTGCCAACTTATAATCGTTTGTCTGTTTGTTTGTTCTGTGTACATGACATTTACTCCAATGGAAAGAAAAAGAACTATAACCATTTTTAGGCCAAACTTACGACTGAAAACTGAGACATTGGGAGATATGTGCCACGTAGAGAGAGTTGTCCTGCGGTGAATAGTGGAGCAGTGGGTCATGATGGTTCATATCTAATTGAATTCATCAAATATTCATACACGTGTGTTTGCCCAGGAGGAGATATTAACAATAAACAGTTCATTCTGGTGGCCGTGCATAATCCATAATATATCAGTGGATATGACCACCCACGCACAATTATCATCAATCTTGCACTGGTTATTTCTCTTGTGTGTCCTGTCATAGGGAAAGTTATTTGCCAGCAAATGAGGCATTTTTTTTTTACATTCTTTCCGTAAAACTTCTGATTGTATGGCAGTTTGTACATTTTGAAATCAGTAGTGTAGATTTGAAATACCATGCCACGATCAGAAATGTGTGGAACAACCATAGATGGGTTTGTTATTCAGAAATTTATTACATTTCCTATGCCATGGGTGACCATCTAAAAATGACAAATATGTGTGTGTTGTTCAGAGTGATGTATGTAGAAGGTTTTCTCATCCTTTCTGAGGTAAGTTTGTCAAAATGGGACAAAATGTTTAGCCCTGCAAAGCTGAAGAGTCTGGAGAATGCATGGAATTCTAGAATCAAGAAATCATCGTTTTGCATGTTTGTTAGGTCTCCACCATGATGGGACATGATAGACCACCAACGCATCCTTAGCTGATGAAACTCTTGTGCTTCAGTCATACCCTTAATCCGTTCCATACAGGAACCTGGTGGCCTGTGTATTAAGTCTTTGGGGATTTCAGAATTCAGTATCGAACGGGTTAATATCCAATGATAACTATCAGAATAAGATATGAACTGACTCCATCACTTTGTGCCATTATCATCACGACTTTATAGGATAGGTAGATTTTGTTCAAATGCGTTGTTTTCAATCACAGGCACACAAACAAATATACACACTCACACACACACACACACACACACACACACACACACACTTGCACCTCTTCATTGCATCTTTCTTGTATCACGCCATTTCCAAGTGGTTGCTTGTGGTTGAAAGGCTACACCTCCACACTGGATACCGAGAGAAAAGAACTGTACCAACCATCCCAACGTGGGAAACAATTGGATCGATGGATAGCGCAAAAGGGGTTTGTAACCCAAGCCGTTACCACCCATTCAGATCGTAAGAACGTGAGTCTCGAATATGTTTGAATAGGTTATGACCCAAAGACACAGCACCTTTGGGGTTCAAGTATTTATTCTAGATCTCCTCTTTCACTGGGAAAGCTGTGGCTCCATGGTTACCAATGCAACGGCTGGAAAGCTAGAAGCTGATTGGATATTGTGTGTCTGTTGCCATGACACTGTAAGTTTATGCATTTTACTCTTGGACTCCAGATCATAGTGTGTGCATTTGAGCCAAAAGTATGTGAGAGGTTTCCAAAAACCACTCTTCAAGGAAGCCAAAACCTTGATATATTTCACAGTTATGTGGAGAGAATGATTTTGACATTAGTACGAGTATAATTTACATTAGAAAACCAGTTTCCTGAGAAGCTTTGTAATTATCTACTCATGAATAGAAGCAAACAAGAAATATTTCTGGAATCAGCTTCATGTGTTGTTTCTGTATTAGGCATTTCTACTAGTAAGATGTACAGGAACATGTTTTGTTTTGTGGTTTTATGTTCACATGAAAATATACATAGAGAATGTTCAGATTTTTATTTATTTTTTTTTCATTCTGCACATCCCACATACGAACCAGAGAAGATAAGTCAGTGTTGCCATCTTCTCCCAGGCAATTTGTGTCATTTTCTTGTGCAGTGGACTACTGTATATGCCGAATATTTCGTGAGGTTTTTATTTTCGCGAATTTCATGAGTCAGGTGCTGTTTGTGAAATTAAAGACACACGAAAATAATGGCTCTGATCCCAATATGAATGTGACACACATGTACATTTCTCCGTTCAGTCCAGTACTCCATGATCCCGAATTAAACCACTCTTGAAATCGTCCGGAAGTCCCAATTCGCGAAAATTTAGACTCGCTAAATATATGGCGTATACAGTATTCCCCTTTGCATTCATTATTTTGCTCCTTTCTTTTTTGGCAGCAAACTCTTATTGCGCTTTTCAAACCCCTTTTGTACCATATATCAGCTCCTCTTATATACTGTTTTTAAACACTTTCTTCCTGTACCCTCATCACAACTCTCGCATGGCATTCTTTAAAAAAAGAAATATCCCTCTAAAATGCATATTTCTTTTTACTATCTTGTCAATTCTGTTCCGTCATCATGAGACACAACTGTATATTTGTTTTTTTTCTCTCTTTTTGGTATGTCACAAAACTTTTTCTGTGCGTCTCGGTCTGTTTATTCTTTCTCCGTCTCAGACTCTCTCCATTTTAAATGCACTCTGAGATGCACTCACTTGTTCCTTTTATTTTTCTCTCCTTGGCATAGTGTCTCCCACTTCCCCCTCTCTCTCCACTTCTCCTTCCTACCTAAACAAACATCCATTCCGTGTCCCATAAGCAGGTGTATTGGTTTCACGACTGACATCCAAGGGAGACGCTTGGATCATTTATGCTCACATGTGCCATCCCGAGCACACACACACACACACACACACACACACACACACAACACACATACACACCCTCACTACCAGTTCATGCTTGGGCTGTTCGTCCAATGTACCTTTTGGTGTGAAAACCAAATCTCCTGTGGGAGTCGCTACATTTACGTCGACTGGCGGAGGATCGGCAGCAGATTTCCTCGCAGACTGCCAGTCATGTGTGAGCTGTGATAGGCAGAGTCGCTCCTCTGTCCTGGGATGCATCTAGACCAACATCACCTGAGCGTAATGCAACAATCCCCTGTGTATTACCTGAGACTTCACTCTGTACAATGCTTTTTCTTGATACACATCTGTGCCTGGATCTGTGTCTAGAGGTGTTTCCACTGGGCTTCACAGAAATACAATTTCATCTGCCTTGTGTAAAATTGCTATTGAAATGAAAGTGGCAGTACATGACACTCACTCTTCACAGTTTCAACCTGTAAGGTGCTTTTAAAAAGAGATCGTGAAAGAAAGAGAAAAAAAGAATGCCTCAAACTTTAAAGTCCATAAGTATATGATTATCATTGGTGCCCTGCTTGTGCTCAATGAGGATAGCTTTATACAAAGGTGGTCTTTAAAGAGCTTAAAAATGATAATATCTAGGTGACAGTATAGACTTCTCATTAATGAATGTTATTTCATGGAAGGGTGAATGCCAACAGCTTCCTATTACGCAAAGGATAAAAGAACAAGATTTGATGTACCGCATTCTTTTGAGCAGATCATCTGTTGTTATTGTTTCTCTCTCATTTTGCTGTTGTTGATGAAAATAAGAACAAAGTCGGTTCGTTCACTTTGGAAAAGTTTTAGCTGAATTAGAGATATTGTACATTTATATAAAGGTATGGCTAAAATGACACAGGTTGTTTATTATAGCCATTTTTTTTTCCTGACAGTACAATGTTGGTCTTTCAAAGCAGAGTGACAATTTGAGGAAAGAGAGATCCTTGTTAAGGAGATGCTCAGCTGAGTGGTGTAATTTTGGGGGAATTATTCATTGAGTGGTATGGCCTCCATTCCACACCTCTCAAACTGACCCAGATGTGTAAATAGCTATTCTATCCTCCCTTTTGTACATCAAGACTCGCGTACAGCCATGTCCGATAAGATCAACTCCATTTAAAATACAACAGGTTTCTAAGCAAATTGTCATTAATTCACTGAAAAAAACCATGTGCATGATAAAAAAAAGATTGTAATAAACCTGTTCGTAAAAAGACTGTTAAGATTTTATTTCATGACCAATTTTTCTCCCCCTTCTTTGGGTCAAATATCACTTTATAACAATCCCTCTTTTCTCATTGACCTCGTTCCTTCTCATCAAAATTGCTTACAGTTTGGATTTCATAATTTATATTCTTGATTTGCAGCTTCTAGACTGGATTTGTATAGTAGAAATCTAAAAGTTGGTAGTTTTCTGTTTTAGTTGAATTTGTCATGGATATGCTTGGACCTGCTGACTAATCATTTTGACATCATTTTCATGTCTTTAAACTAATTTCCAATGGTTGCAGTTCCATTTTAGTGTTTCTTGATATAAAGTGAATACTTTATTTCCATTTTTTTATGCACATGTTGATCAATATTTTGAAAACAGAAAACCTTGAAGACTGTAAAAGTGGATATTTTCGTGCGACAAATTTTTCGCACTCAGCCAGGTAAGAAAGAGTTTCGCATGCAGAATCAAGATTTAAACTACTGGAACATATGACAAGCAAAAACATTTGCGTGCTTTTATTTTCGCACTTGTTTGTGATTGCGAGAAAAGCGCAAAAATTTCCACTTTTACAGTAGATAAGTGTGTGGTGTATGTTAACACCACAGTAGAGATGTGGAATGTGGTTCCACATGCATGGAACATGGTTTGATGAATGGCATTTTTATCTGATCTATCGAATGTGGTTCTGCTGATTTGAATAAGGCACTGTTGGAGGCATTCATCATGGAATATCATTGCATTTAACCCTTTCTATGCTTGCGCATTATAGAAAATCCAATGGCATTATACACACTGTCCAAAATCCCTGGCAAAAGAAGGATTCTGAGCAAAATGAGCATACTTGGAGGAATTACTGTCTGTGTGTGCCTGCATGGTCAGTTTGACATGTTATGGATGTAAGTTAGAGAGGGAAAATGATTTATGCACACAAGAAGGTGAATGGCACTGTTTAAAGGATACCGGCAAAAGATATGATCAAGTTAAATATATGCATTTGAAATTTAAAAAAAAAAAGTTATTTGAGGTGAGATAGATCTATCCACACTTTCTGTTTGTAGAGGGAAATATGATGGAGAGAAAATAGAATTTCATTTCCCCAACACGCATGGCCAATGACATCAAGAAAATGCTGTCAAAGTAAATACTGTACCCGCCTCCTGTAATAACAACCATTATACAACACATTAGATCCTTAACCATCTGATTGGATGAATGTGGGTCACATGACATTCAGAAGAATCAGCTATCCCATGCTCACTCTTAATGGCAATGCAATAGACGTCTATTGAATGCTAAATCAAGCGAGCCAGCAGTGCAATAGATCTGTGGACATGCTGAATTTGTGTATCGTAAAGCATTGATGCATATGCGTACCCGTTTGCGCTGCTAGCAAGACCTAGAGCCAGATCTAGATCTAAACCTAACTTTTAATACTCCTCTGAGATAGGCTTGTGGTATTAGATCTGTTTTGCTAGACCTAGACCAGGCCTGTATTGTGTGCTGTATAAAACAAATATTCAATGTTTTATCATTCATGTGACGGTTCATATATCACATTCGGTGCAAGTTTAACCTTTCTGTTCAACTCCACTTCGCATTGTTGAATAGACCGGTTAAACTTACACGCTCATGTAATATTTGGAACCATCGCACTCATAAACATCAGATATTTGTATACTATACTACTATACCACTTTGCCATTGATCTCTGGAAATTAGTCACAATCCCCCAATACTTAATTCTGATTGGTCATTTCCACAAGGAGTTGATTGTGCATGGTCTTTTCCATCCCATTTCTTTGCCCTGGTAAAATGTAATGTATGTATTTCACATGACATACAAGTAGCAAAGTGATAGTTCTCAGAATCTAGTGCCTTACACTTCCATGTTCTGGTTGTCATGTTGTTTGATTCAGGCATTTAAAGGAAAGAATGAAGATTAGAGCTTCAAATGTGATTTTCTTTTATATGTCATGGACTCTAATATGCAATTGATTTGAGAACTGCAGATTTCAATGGAGCTGGACATCAGTGATACTATAATTGTCGGAATGAATTTTGAGGGAATGCTAGTAATCCAACCCCAGTGACTACAAGAGATTGTCTAGCCTCATATAGAATCTATAGGAATTTTAGAATCTTGTAGGGAAAAGGTGAAACCTTTGACCTCCTCAGACTTAACTTTACTTTGGCATCAATGATTGCATTGAATGTTCCTTGGAAGGTGACACATCAGACTGAAGACCTGCGGGTATTTTGAAGATAGTGTGCTTCTGAATACACCTGGGCCCCATTTCATAAAAAGTTGATATCAGGTTTCAGGTTTCAGGTTTATTCAACACTTCCATAAAAAATCAGCATATAACAGAAACATGCAGCATTACAATCAAAGAAACTACACAAAAGCATTATTATCACAACAACAGAACAACAATATAACAAATCAAAATGATTGGATAGTGTTAAGAGACAAGCAGGAAGGCACAGCCTTATATTTAAGCCTGTCTCGAAAAAAAAAAAAAAAATATACACATATATTATAATAAATCATGTCATGGAAAATATCTTTGATAAATATAAAAACATCTCAATTACAGCATATTCAAACATGATTATACACACCTATCAGATACACATACACACACACACACACACACACACACACACACATACGCACACCTACACACAAACAGCCTAACAATCAGAAAATTCAGTGTATTGATTTAGAAGGTATAACTTGTATCTCCTTTGGAATAATCGTAATGATGTACTGCTTTGAATATCTGGAGGAATTCTGTTCCATATTTTTGGTCCATTGACAAATATCAATTTTTGAGACGGCAAAGTTCTGGCAAAAGGAACAGTATCACGTTAACATTTCTCATCTTATATCTACAATTAGTATATAACTTAAAATAATCTAATAAACTTTTAGGAATCAAATTATGATAGCAACTCTTGCTGGAATGGCAATTGTCATGGTAACGACAAGAATCCAGCTTCCTGATTGGCTGTTGCTATTGGAAGTTGCCATTCCAGCAAGAGTTGCCATCCTAACATCTTTTATGAAATGGGGCCCAGATATATCAACTCAAGTGACCATGGAGATAGGGCTCTTGGGTAGCAGTTTGATAACAGGCCATTGACTAGAAGTAGGAGGAGTGGTCTTGGAGTGGTGGGAAGGTGTGAATGGAATAGCAGTCTTCTTACCAGCTCATTCCATTTGAAGCCATCTGTGGGAAACCCCACAGAAAACTATTACCTGCGTTAGATCCTAAGTAAGGACTCAAGCAAAGTTTTGAATGATGTTCATGTCCAATCAATGAATATTGTGTATTGGATGTGAATGCTGACAGACATGTCACAGCATCATGTGGTGATGCATCCTGCCTGAAAATGATGGATAGACCACCATCCTGTTGGGCAATCCTATGAAAAATCTCAGTTGCCAGTCCTTAAGAATGCAACAACTGGAAAGGGCCTGGTGCAAATGTGCTCTGACAGCAGCCCATGACACAATAGAAAGTGCCTAGTCTCACACAGTATTTCTCTCATGTGTATTTCCTATTCTTGAAATGATTATTGTCAATCTTTCTCGACAGAGCATTTCTAAATTCCATGCTTCCTGTCTAGCAGAGCAAGCCAAAGTTAGAATGATGGCTTTAGGGCTGATTTCCTAGCATGGGATCCTACTCACTCCTTTTCTCCTACATCTGAGGGAGCTGTAAGGAAGCTGGGCAAGGCCATCTGAGAGAGGGAGCATGACGTAAATGACGTTAATAGCTTCACTTTTCAGTGCCTTCCTGGAATATTGCAATTGACAAAATGATGCAAGAGGAGCAGATGAGTTTTTCACATGTGTCGTTATTCTAAGCCTGTCCTCAAGCTGGTTGCTATGGAAATGAGAAGGAAGTTGGTGCTTTGCCTTTTGTGCCTCCTGTAGTACCTCAATTCTGATGACAAAGTGTGTGATCGTAGTATACTTAATGACCCCCCCAAAAAACAACAACCAACAACAACCCCAACCCCCCCCCCCCCCCCCAAAAAAAAAAAGAATCTGCACATGGCCAGTCCCACATCCATATCCTTGATCATAGTTCTTGGTGAAAGTGCTGAGTACAAATTATATGTTTGTATATCCATTTTGCTTAGATGATCAAAAAGTATGTTAAAGGACATAGAGCATTGAAGGTTGTTTCAGACTGGAATGTGTTCTGTAGAACCAAGAAAGATGGGTTCGTAGGTAATCTATCACATTGTTTAATACACATAGAGATATTATATTTTCAAAATGAAGTGTGACTGGATGAAAACAAAGGCATTCTCAGAAAACAAGTAGAAATTTCTTATAATATTTGAAACTTTCCTTGTCAAAAAGGGTGTGAAGTTTTGTTTCAAGGTTGGCATGCAGTGTATGCTATTATCAGGGAGATGTTCGGGAAGGAAAAGAACCAAGAATATCTTCTCTGTACCCGTGCTCCATGCTGCCAAGAAGTTATGAGCTCCATTGCAGGCGTTAATAAATTGCTCTGAAACAAAAGACAGCACTGCTGTTTAAGATGCATCATTTCTAAAATGCAACATACCTAGCCAGCAGCAATTTGCTGTCCCCTTCAATATTTTCGGTAGCAATTGTTGAGTGTGCAAAGAATATAGGACATGCGAAGAAGATTTGTAAAAATTGTACTTCTTTAACTGTATAATGCTACTAGACATGCAGATACAAGCAGAACTAAACCTGGCAAACAATATTATGTGCAAATGTGCGCATGATTGTTCTATGTTAACTATTTTATGAGATATAAGTACTCCCTTTTTCAGTCCGGGGGGATTAATAACAAGGAGATTTTAAGAAAAAATTAGAATAGTTGTTCTGTACAAGATAATCACCAAGTTCCATACAGGAATTCAACATTTTCGCTGAAGTACAGCTTTAGATTGATAAAATGAAGAACCTCTTCTTTGGTCTCTATGCTTGGAGCATGGAACATCAAAGCCAGTGAAACACTATAAGCATTCAATTGCCATACTATATTAGAGCCTGCCCATAAATTTGCACTTATTGCAAAGAGATTCCACTCCTTTTCTAACCCCTCCCTGCTATGGTCCTGTATGCCATGTACAATTAAGAAGCTGAAAAGAAATATGGAAGCTTCTTGGAAGAGTCATTTTTTTAACTTTGACTGTGAATGGTAAATTTTTGCCATGGAGAAATCTGAAACAAATAGATACTGTCCATTATTTATATGATACATTCTATGCTAAGATTTTGATTTGACACACCATTTTTTGACAATATGTGACGGTATCAGCAGTGTGCAAACTTTCGATACAAGTTATGTATTTGTAATGATTGGAAATCAAACCTGTCCAGTTTAATTTGCAAACAAATCAACAGTTGCGACAGTCACATTTTCCACCCTATCCTCAATTTTAGAGGAATCGAATTGTTATATATTTCAATTCAGCTGGGGTAATCTGAACTTTTGATAGTCAGCTATAGGGACCAGGGGGTAGGTGGCTGGAGACTTTCCAGTGAGAGGCTCGAATTGGCAGCCGTGGGGAAAGAGCGGGGGAAAAAACAAAGCAGAAAACAATCGTTCAATTATGCAGGAAGCCAAGAGAATATTAATTCCTCTCCCAGAATAATTCCAGGCTTGAGGGAGGAGAAGAAGGCAGCTTCTTTTTACCAAGCTTTTAGCCATGTGTGTGTGGTCAATTTACTGACTGCCCAAATACCAACTAGCAGATGCAGTGTTCCCAGCAACAGAGATGCCTTTCTGGAAGAGAGAATTGCATTGCAGGAGAAGGCTCAGCTTGGAGAGTTAGAGGCGACATTCATCAATGGCATCAATTCTTGAGCATGATATATCATGATCACCTGACTCAAGGAGTGAGTGATTCTCATCAAAAGTTTCTTGGTCAGAGACAGTTCAGAAAATCTTTCAGAATGTAGTTGGCAATCTGTGGAATTATCAGAGTTTAAAACATGAAACAGGGAAAAAAACACAACAAAATGCCACCATGTAACTGAGTGTTTTGTTGTTCCATTTTCTTTAAGGACAGGGAAAGAATATCTTTTAAGTATCTGTAGTGTAATCACGAATATTAGTAGTAAATTAGATGTTCAGTGATTTTCTCAAAAAACAAATTCCTTAACCTGTTGAGGGTGAGTTGTTTTTGCTATAACACGCATTTCCCATAGAGACATGCCCGAGTATACTCGGTACCAGTCTTCAACGGGTTAAGAAACAGTGTCCTTGAGTCTAATGTCATCTCGGCCAACTGCATGCTTTCAATACAAGGGATAATTTTCCAGGATTTGTTGAACTTGCAGTAGCCCTCTCTTAAATGCTACCATCTCTTTTGACATCCGTCTCTGGCCAGACGATTGCTGTCTGGCTTTAGCATCTGTCCAGTAGTGGATTGACCTGATCTCTGGTCAGGAAATGCAGGATTTCCTTTTCATTTCATATCTAGATACAATGCACACCTGCCACTTACCATTGAGATATCATGTACTTGAGCACTGTATTGTGGCGGGCCATTTTCTGCTTCTACTACTAGGGGTTATTTTGGGCGTCAGCGTACACTCGTCCAAAATGTGTCTTGAACACTGCTTGTGCAATGACTTTGTGTGATGGACATAAGTGTGGCATTGAATCTGGTTGATGAAATAGGCAAATCTGCCACCAGCTCTGCAAATATCCCAAGATGGTGCAAGCTATTGTTTGCATCATAAGAAGAGGATTTTTCGAAGACTGTTTGTCTTAAAAAACAAAAAACAAACAGAAGTATGACATTCTCTCCTGTGGACAATAATATCTCTATTAGAGGATAAGAATGGAAATCCTGGTAAAGTCTGATTTCTAATTGCCTGGAGGGCCATGGCCTCCTGTTTGCTGTTGCTAGGAGACGGTCTTCGTAGCAGGTTGGTATGCTGGAAAGTATCTTGGAGTGGAGTAGTAGCAAGGTCATCTGTGCTAATTGATTGATGGGTAGATGCTAGCAATGCTTAAAGGCACTTCTTATGTCAGTTTCAATTTTGTTTTTGAAAACAAAAATGTGTCTACTCAACTGACTTCCAATCAGGCAGATTTTATTTTATTTATATATATATTTTTTGTCCACTTCAAGATAGGATTGTGTTGTCAACATCTTTTTATCTTCCATTACCATGTCATGTGTATAGATGTGCATGCATAATTTGTTGTAATCTATAAGCTTCTAGCAATGTTTAGGTAAAAATTGAACTTTGCCTTTTCTATTTTCATTTTTGATTTGGGAGAAGAAATGGAATTTTGTAGCATGTGTATTTATCCCATTTTGGGGTTTGAGGAGAGAAATGGAGAGAAATGATTCATGGCTTGTGTGTGACTGACTGATATTGTTCTCCAAGGGAATTGTCGGACAATTTTGCAACGCAACCACTTTCCTCAAGTGATTTTTGAATGTGTTTAAAATCATTTACAGTGACATACTGTCATTTGCCCACCTTTTCGTGATAGGTTTTTCATTGTGTCTTTGATTACTAATTCTCAATCATATGAAAAGGTACCGGTGACGCTTCATATTCTGTGTTTCTCGTAAGATGCCAGCAAGCCCATCTGAAACTCTGATCCCTGAAGCAAGCAAACAACTCTGTTATGGGTCATATGATTACAACCTAGGAAGGCATTTGCCGAGTGGGCCGAGGATGCCTTCTGCCATTACCCGTAGCAACCCATCCATCTGCCATTATCCATAGCAACCTATCCCCTCTACCCAGTGGGGCCCCCAGCGTGGGCAATGATCACTCCTGCCCTGCTGTCATCACCCACATTAATCAACTCCTCCTTAGTACATCCTGTAGAAGTCATGCTCATTACCTACAATACATTAGTCTGTAATCTGGAGTGAAGAAAAAAGCTGGGGTATAAAGTTACATTCCAGAAAGTCCAGTCCTTCTCCCCAAAAAAGAGTTTCTCTGAAATTTTGTCATTTCAATCTGCATTTCCTCTTCCTTCTTGTCTTTTGCGTGTCTGTTTTAATGATTTTTTTTTCAACCATATGTGATGTGAATATGTACATTTCCCACAATTTATCAAAAAGTGCAAGTTTTAAGAGTCAATGGGAATGAGAACTCAAGATCTTTTCCATTGTAGAAACCTGACATTAGCCATCTGCTAAACTTTGTCAAGTTTTGACATGTAGGTGTATACAGAAAATAAGGCAACAAAAAAGCAGTGAAAAGATGCCCATGTCTCCTGCTTTATTTCCAATGAACTACACACTCTCATACACACACACACACACACACACACACACACACACAAATGACATTGATCTGAGATATTGAACAAAGCGTAGCATTATTTACCCTTGTAGTCATTGCCACCATATTTGAGATGTAGGCATGATAACTTGCTCATGAAATTTTTAATGTGTCTTGATATTTATAGTATTTTCACATCGGATGTGAAATAAGTCAGAAATATTTGAATGTCTGCTTATGATCAACACTATTTCTTTTGATATTTGCAAATGTAAATTACCACTGTCTGATCAAACACCTTTTTTTTCCCCCCTTCCTGTTTCTCTTATTTTTAGAATGAAGAGATTGATCCTGCGGACTTCCCATTCGACAAGTTCTATGAGCTCTACCACAAGATATGTCCAAGGACAGACATTGAACTTCTCTTCAAAAACATGTAAGTTGCATCTTTCCGAGGCAGTGCTTACATGCCAAACTGTAGTGTGTGCGGGGCAGCATATGTGTTGGTTTTCTTTGACTAATCATATTATCTAAAGGAATGATATTCATTTTAGGTTTTCATTTTTGCATTACAAGTATTCATGTATAAGTGAGTAGGAATTTGTTTACTTGTATGTTTATATCTTCTAATACTGTGCAGAACCTCCTTAGAGGATACTAGCACAAGTGATGAAAGACTCATTAAATATAGACAGTTTGGGCCTTAAAAAAGAAAAAAATGATAATATGTTCATCAAACATAGCTGTTTGTGTCTGGGCTTGTGTGTGTGTGTGTGTGTGTGTTTGTGTTCAGAATGTAAGCAGGTATGTAAGTGGTACATGTATAGTCACATGTTTACATGTATTATAGAGATGTATTGTACATAAACATTTAAATGGTTTGATGCAAACTTACTTGGTTTGTAGGTCATCATCACAACTTTGAGTCATACAAAACAAATTCTTCCAGGTAAGTACCAAGATAAAAATTTTGTGGAGAAAGAGGTTAAATGCCATTTTACATATGCTTTGGAATGAAGCATTGAGTAGTAGATGTGAAGCTACTTCTCCAGCACTGCCAAATTATTTTCATCCACGCATTGTTGTCGGGGATTGAATGATACTAGATGTGACGTGAGAGTTATAGGTGTGAGCACTCGCTAATGGCATTATGCCATCCTTCATCTTCATGAGATATTAACATATCATTAGAAAAGGCATGTTTCATTTCCGTTTAGATGCCAGCTTGCTGTCAGAGAATGTGACAGGCTTGACTGCAATTTCTAATCCTGAAGTAAAATTGATTTCCTTGTTTTCATGCTAAGAAGAAGACTACTCCAAAAATTATTTATTAAATCTAAAATTAATCAAATTTTAGAAAGGGTTGTATTCTAAAGGTCTGAATGTAGTTTGGGTAATGAGGCAGCGAAAAAAAAAAGAAGCAAAGTGTTATCATTCAAGTCAATCTGACTGGATAGAAAATGTCACATAACTTAGGAATTTGACTCTAGTAGATGAATTAGCATTCTACCCAGAAATTTGGCAGTACGGTTTAGTGCCTCTCCATTTTTAAGTTGAAATTAAGAATTAAGAAAATCAAAAGATTGGTATAGGTTACATCAATATGCAACAGTAAAAAAAAAAAAAAAACTAATTTTGAAGTTTAAGACACAGCCATGTAGGTAACATTAGATGTTATCATGATGCTATTGACGAAGATCCTGTGTTTTGCCTTATCTAATTTAAACACCAGTAAATGTAAAAAGATTTGTGATCTGTGATCAGGTTAGTGGAAGACTTTTGAAGGGATGAGATTATCATGCCATCTAATTTTTCTTCTGAAAAAATGAGCTAAAGTAAGGCGACAAGAAAGAGACTGAAACACTGGCCTGCTCCATGTTGGAAATGTCTTCTTTATTCAAAAGTGTGTAATCTTTTATGGGAAAGTCATGGTCTATGTATCCATATACCTATAAGTGTCCATGCTTTATAGTAGTAGCCTTGTTTCCAATCAGTAATTCTTTTTACCCTGAAGGCAGTATCTCAGTTTGTATTTTTAATCCCACATCTGCCGGAGGACCTGAAGACATAGTAAATTGTGAATCAAATGCTGCTATTCCAGGTTATGAGACAGTAATCTTTCAATAACGGGGTTCTCCCTCGACCCCCGCTAGACCACATGGTTAGATTTTCAAGGTGGAAAAATGTATTCCTAACCCCCCCCCCCCCCCCCCCCACGAAACTGGGGCACAAGCATTGGCCGGAAGCTGCTGGGTTAGGAGTGCATCCTTGGCTAGAGATAAGATGGGGACCAGGTGGAGGAATGCATCTTGAATGGTCACCTGACTCCCTTATACATCATGGAAGATGGAGCAGGGATGTTGGAGAAAGCTAGAGAAATGGAAGAGATGGAAGCTGGGGTATGATAAGAGTACCTGGGAAGGAAAGCAGGAGAGATGGAGGGGAAGGTGTAACTTTTGGATGGAGTTGACTTCGTACAGGCAGAAGTGAAGTGTATGGAAAGTAGGATTAGTAGCTCTGCTTTTGTTTAAGATTTTCCTCTCATAATTGATATGTAGCATCCACTTACAAATGAGATAATGTATGCTCAGGTTCCACAATGTACATCACATGTATTTTGGTATGATATGATCTCAAATTTGGAATAGTGGAGCGAATGATTGAATTTATGATAGAAAACCACATTGCCAGAATAAGAAAGGAAGTATTATTCCTGTTCAACAGGAAAGTTGGCTATTTCCCACCATGGAGACGATAAACAATGTATTTATGTTGTGGGAGACAATATTTTTCTGAGTTATGATTTTGCAAATAGCAGTTGGTTAGCAAAACTTTTTGAAAATGAAAAGACCTTGAAATATTCTGTAAATACAGTATTCTCAATTAGTGAAAAATTGTCTCTGGCAACTTTTTTTTTGGTTGTTCATTGCAGTTGGGACCATTTCTCTTCTTTAGGATTAAAATACAGTTCTGGCCAAAACAAAGGACTGAAACTAACGTGAATATTAAAGTTAGATACACCTTAATTATGACATGTGCTAAGTGACTAATATTTTATGATTGATTGAATATCAGTTGGTTATTTAAAGAGCTAGTATGATCTTAGACTTTACATCATATTACAAGAAATATTGTTTGTAACAACTTGATCCAGGAGACTTTCACTTCTAAAGGAAGATGCATTAATCTTCATAAAGAGAAAGCTCATTCTTCCAAGTGCAAGACAAACTTTGGCTTTCTGTGTATAGAGCAAATTCATACAGAATTATTCATACACTAACAACGGCCATGACATGAAGACAGTTATTCTGAGACGAAAACTCTGTCCCAATTTCTTGGTCTTTATACTTAAAAAAAACTTTGCCTGAATTTTGTTGCCTAAATCAATTGATTTGATATTACAAATCTTACTTCCTTCTCCAACACCAGTCATATCCTGTTTCTCTTTTTGTTTTGACACCTTTCTTTCAACTGTATAGTTTGAAAGTGTTCTTTTTATCAGTGCTGAAGAATCCATCAATCTGCATAACACGACACTAATAGACTTTGAGAGAATGCCTGCTGGTCTTGTTCAAAGACTCACATGAATTTTCAGCATCCTACCATTTTGAGTGTCAACCGTGTAACACTTTGGATATTGCATGGCCTCGCTGGTACTGACTGCAATATCTGGTGTGGAAGTCAAAGGCTAGGGTCTGGATGGTTGTAGACTAGCCAAAAATGAAATCTTCTCCCAGCCTGGATATTGATTGCAGCAGCCTCTAGCCATTCCTCTTCCTCCTCCTTTGCTTGATGAATGGTGTTCAGAAGCTGGAAGGGTCTATCGCATCATGTTTGAAGGTGTCACAACCATCTCCTCTCTCTTTCCTATACCCTCTCCATCTCTCTCTCAGTGTCTCCTTCTATCTGTCTATCTCCATGTGTGTCTTTCTCTTTCTCGTTCTGTCACTCTCTCTCTTTGCTGCCAGCAAGCCAGTCTTTTCAGTGAGTACGCACCACACAGACATTTGAGGAGTGTGTGGGAGGGGAGGGGAGGGGTAGGATGTGGAAGGAAATGTGTACATGCTCAAATGCATAAATCGCTAGAGATGTTTGTAATTGATCTGGAAAGAATGAAGGATTTACAAGGTACCCCCATCTTGTAAATCCCCTCCCCCTGAGTGACGGATGCAAATGAACTGGGCCAAAACCTGACTGACCTGGAAGACGAGATACCGACAGGCCGTACCCATAGTACTACAAAGAGGTGTGGTAGAGAAGTACTTTTTACGACGACGAGGTGTTTTTCCAGAGACAGTCTTAGAAGGACTTTTCCACATTGCTCATCACATTCTGACTGAGCCTCTCCTTTGTCTCCTACTATGTTCGTCTCCAATGTTTTCCAGATCTAAAAATAGATGAGTGAAAATACAGGGAGACAGGCAATTGTTTTTATCCTCAAACCAGAGTGCTGTGCGGTGCGCCAGACAAGATTTGTGGTGATGGAAACCACACGCTTACATGTTTCATTGACACGGACTGTGTCGATGACCTGATACTGTGGTGTGGTGGGGACTTGCCTGCATGTCCTTCCGATGGGACATTATCTACAGAACACATTGTACCCGATTGGATTCATGTTTGGGTTGGGGAAAAAATGGGTGGCGTATTTACACACATGAGTATAATGTATAAACATTGGTGATTGCTAATCCAATGCACATGCTCAAAGGCACATGCTAAAGATTGTAGCTATAATGATTTATAGGTATCAGGCTCTTTATTTCCCTGGTGGGGGTGGGTGGGGGGGGGGGGAGGTGGTATGTTAGAGGATTAAAAGGATCTTCATGAGGAATTATTGATGCATTCTTGATAGAGATTGGAGTTGATTTCATTTACTTGCAAGAACTTCTAACAAATGTACTGGAAGCCAAGGTGAGCTGAGGGTTATGGCCGTGCTACAAAGCTTCGCTTGATTTGATGCATTTGTGTAGTAAAATGAAGGTCACCAGAATGCCACTTCCACTGAACACACACTAGGAGATATACACACCCAATATAGTGTGTATGCATATCAACTGTTGAAGCGAGTGATGATTATATTTAGTGCCACTCATAAATATTCTAGTGCCCAGTGAAAATAAAGTTTGGCCTGTAGGCAAAGTTGAAGACTGGTCATGTTGTAGCCCTTGGCCAATCAATTGATCTGGATCCATATCACCGTTTTAGAAAACCTTTTCTCAAGTTTTTGTTGTATTTCCTGCCTTAGCAATCAACCACTCTGTTCTTAGTTTTCTAAAAATGAGGAATACAAAATAGGATATTATGTTAATATGACTGCACAATGTTGTGCCATTCATTTGCGTGTAAAAGAGTGTATTTGCACATGTTTAGATGTCTGTGTTCATTGATATGATATCTGTGCTATATGTATGTTGCTGTGTGAATGTTTGTGTGTGTTTGCTGGTATGTAGTGTGCTGCCTTGATTCCTCAAGATGTTGTAAGAACAAAAATTCCTTTTTAGGGAACATTTAAATATTTGTAGCATTGTAGGCATGACTTCCCATGTATGATTTTAGGCTATAAACCAGTACATGATGAACAATGTTCCCAAAACTTGCCTGATACCTTACAATTAGAAAACTAACGACAAATATATATTTGTTGGTCATAACCGCATAAACAAGAAGCATAATCTGGTGTGCCACAAGAAAACGTTCAATTTTAGTCACATCAGTCCCATATTTATGATCCCTGGTATAAATGTTGGGATCAACATGAACACAAATGTCAAGATCAAGAGACGACTAAGAGAGTCAGACAAAGAGAGAGAGAGAAGATCTGTCTTTACCACATTCCCAAAATTTCTGATACTTACTCATTTTTTACCACCGATAGAGCCAGACATGTCTCCATGACCCAGACTGATCAACTCTTTCCCTTCTTTTTTCCCCCTCCATTTTCTGCCCACCCCTCAGTGGGAGGAACCAGGTGGAGGGACTGTCGGTGGAGAAGCTGATCGAGTTCCTCAACGACAAGCAGCGTGACCCACGGCTCAATGAGATTCTCTTCCCCATGTACGACAGGGAGCGGGTGCTTCAGATCATCAACACCTACGAGAAGGACCGCGACATGACCGAGAAAGGTAGGATGTCAAGTCACTGTGTCCCGTCTCTATCCAAAGCAGCCTATTTTGGGAGACTTTGATGCTTTCTTTGGAGGAAGAAAAAAAAAATGGCTGGAGTTTGCTGAGAATGGTTTCTAAATCTACATCCCTGATACAGGCATGAGGTTCTATTCAGATAAAAAGTACAGTCACATGCTAAGAACTGTGAGCCCAGATGACCCATGAAATTGGACAAAAATAGCAACATAATACATCTTCTTTTTTAAAATAATGCACTTTTAATCATCATCAAAACTGCAGTGGTTCAATACGTATTACACTGGATAGTGTGGATTCTAACATTCTGCACCTTCATCATGTCACTGAGAGGGGGTTTACCCCTGTCTTCTCCAGTTTGCATACCTTCAGGAGACCTGCCTGATTTCCATGGACAGGTAAACATGCAGGGATATATTTTTTTTTTAATGTCAAAATTGATACCATTTGCCACCTAGCAGATATATACAGGTATTAGATAGGTTATGTCCAAACCATAACACTTTATATCATTGATGCTGAGAACAGTCAAACCACAAGACCATGGTAGACATTGGTCTTTACTTCTCATGCGAGTGTCTCTCATGTTACATCGGAATATGTTTAAAAGATGCAAAGTGATTATATTGAGCAAGCTACTTATAAAGTGTGGTAAGAAGTAAACCCAAAATTGTATCTGCTTGCACAATCAGCCTGCGTCTATATGACCAGCTTTTTCTCAGCCATTGTGGTGCAGTGGATAAGACTGTGGGCTCTCATTCATAGGGTTCCTGGTTCAAATCCTCGTGCAGCAGTAGTTGTGCCCTCAGGTCTGACACTCTATCCTCATTGCATAGTCCTTTAGTGGGGTCTGGAAGGTGGTGGTTCCATGATAGTTTGCTCATATATACATGTTCAAAGGCTTCCTTATTGGCCACATGAAAAAAAAAATCATTATTTTCATTCAAATGCATCTCATTTTCATCTTGGGTGATAATAATCTGTCTCACCATTTTGAGAACAATGTGAAACTCCCACAGCTGTCTTATTTCATGTCCAGTTTTGTTGAAACTTCTGCAACCTTGTTTTACTTCATTCAACTCAAAGTCAGCTCAAACATTGAGTTACATTTTACTTCAATGCCTGCTGTTTACAGAGAGCAAGGAATAATTAGAGAAAACAATTGGCGTACTTTGCATGGATGCTTACTTCCTCTCCATTATCCAGTGATACTAGGAAACTGTGGTGTGCCTATTTATTGTCTTCATTTGGGATTCTATATGGTCAGTTTCACGGTAAAGGGTGTAACTTTCAATTTTTAGCCTTTTGGCCCACCCTGAACACATAGATTTACAGATCTCAAAGATTTTTTCCCATGTGAGTCACCTTGTGAGTAGCCACCTTGGGTAGCATAATCAGGTCCAGGTATTGATGCGTTTTGTTTTGACAGTCACATATGTCCCCTAAAAATGACTATTTTGGAGCACTTAAATTTACATAACATTTTTGAAATGTTAATAATTTTCTACAGCAACTGCAGAGATCTAATTTTTTATGTTAAAAGCATAGTTGTATGGTCAATTGAAATGACCAAATTAGTTTGGTTTGTATCTGGCCCTTTGTTTTCGAATACTATGACTTCAAATTTGAGGTTTCGGAGGCTTCATTTTCCGTTAACAATTGTTTACAAACTTTGATGGACAGTAATGATTAGTGGATGTGTTTTGGTTACTTTCTTTTATGCTGAAAATAGTAAGGTACAGCTAAACTTTAGACTTACATCAAAGTTTACTTGATTCTAGGGCTATTTGAAATTTTGTGATAATTTTATTCCATCAAGTGAAATTTCCGTTAGCAGTTTTGAAGCCTCCGAAACAAAGTGTTTAGTCAAATAATATGAATCTAGATAAGAGAAGCGACCTAATCTATATGTCAAAATGTAGGATATGGGGCCCTAACCTAATAGACCAAAAATAGTTAAGATCCGCCAAACTCTCTGAAAATAGGAGACAATACAAATTTCCGTTAACACGTGAAGCCTCCGAGACGCATTGAAGCCTCCGAAACAGCAAAAACATCTAATTTGACATTTCTGATAAATTCTTTGAGTGTCTGCCCCAAATTATGCCATGAAATCATCAACAGACATGGACAGACAACAAAAATAATAAAAACATTATGATACTGCAATAATTTTTTGAGCTAATACACTTTATAGAGAAAAAGTGGTTTCGGAGGCTTCAAAAGGATGTTAACACTGCATTTTTGTGATTTTCTCTGGACAAAATCAAATTAGATTTATTGTTCACCCACCCAATGATCGCTTATGACATCTCTAAAGATATTTAATCACATTCAGTTTTCTGGCGGCTTTGTTTACTCACCAATATAGATTTACTGTACGATTTACCTATTTTTCTTAAACAGTGCAGACGTGTCACACATAACTCACCTTTTCATTCAGCAATAAAATATTGGCAGATGAGGATGTTGCCCCACAAATATGTTTAAACAGTGTATATCAACCAAAAAAGACACAATTTACCCATGACTTTCTACATAACATACATGATTTTCATTAAAACATACGGCATACCAAATTAATTTTCCAGATGTTTCGGAGGCTTCATTTTATGTTAACAGCATATAAATGGAATGTTTTGATTACAATTTTGTAATTCTAAGTCTATCAAATAACTGTTTGGACTGAATGAGACTTAATGATTCCCCAAGTAAGGTGTAGATAGTTGTTTAAATGTATGAAAAGCATTTATTTTGTAGGTTTCCTTTTGAAACAATGGAACAGGCTAGATATTGTGAGTAATGAAAGTGACTTCCAGCTTGCGTGCATGCCCACATCATGCAACAGTAGTGCAACAAAGCAAGTAGTTGTGGATACATCAATGTTCTTAAGTTGGATAACTCATTTTTACTCTTGAGAGAAGTTGAAGTGTTGTGACCATATTTGTATCACTCTTTTGACTGGTTAGACTTTGTTAATGAAGACCAAACAATTACTTGATTATTTAGTGTTAAATACACTTTTTTTTAAAGAACTGAACACTATTCCTGTCCTGAAGATTCCAGGACTTTAACAGATGGTTATTCAAGAGGGAAGCATACACTTAACTAAGAAATATATTACTTTTGAATTTAAGGTTGTATGTGCATGATCAAGAGCAAATGGTGGAATATACTTTTTGGATTTTTACACTTTCGACTCACTATCATCTGAGTGTAATACATTGTAGTTTCGAAACACAATCTTTTACATGTCCATTTATAACCCATTGACAAATCCATTCCATTGTTACTCCCATGGCATTTGTTTTTGCCATACTAAAATCTTGACTTTTTCAGCTTTCCATTTCTTAACAAGTTCTTTGGCTTTCATTTCCAATACTTATTTGGAGGAAAGTAATTAATCAATAAATTTGTGATTGGATTTGAAAATAGCTAACATCTTGCAGATTATCATTTCTGTGGTGTGACTTGGATCACAGGGTACTGTTTTGGAATTTTGACATTTGATTACTTCATTCAGACAGGTTTTCATGTCAATCTGTATGTCAGATTTGATGCATGCTAGGTGCAACACAATCTTGATACTATACCCTATTTTCCATACTTTATTATGCTGGCAGTGACCACTTGACTATTTTTGATTAAACAAAATGTAACTTGTGTTACGAAACATCTCTTCGCAAACATGTGTGAGACTCTATGACATGTTTGCGGATGTAGTTCTCAGTGCAGTAAATGGACAGTAATGGTTGGGATAGGATTGTTTATAAATGACATATAGACCTCTACTTATAAATAGCCTGTTGCCATGGAGTACATGTAGTTTACATGGGTGGGTGACTGGAGAAGTTATGTTCATGAAGAACAATATTGAAATGATTGAAATCTTTATAATCTGTTTAGTCCTGGCTTTTCTGGAAAAAGTTACAAGCCCCTAACTATTTTGAAATTCAAAGGGTTAAAACTGTAGTCTGTGGGTTTATATACTATTTAAAACAAACTTGTGGGTTTCTAACAAACTTAGTAATTAAACACATTTGCTGCTTTTTAATTTTTTGCTAAAAAGGTTGTCATTTTTAGAAACAGTAAAAGTTCTGTTAGCAATTTCTCAATGCGTACCTTCAAAAACAGGCCTCCTAGCTGTCACAGGAGTCACACAAACTGGAATTTTATCAAATAACTATAAAAAAAGAAGCCTTTGAAGAATTTAAAAAAAACCAATGAAATGATATGAAACAGGGGTGACTTGTATACCACAGAAAAAGAAAGTAAAATTCTAACTATCATATATTATAGGGAACTACACATTTGGTGAACATTTTTTTTTAATTCAAATTCATACACAGTCATGGGTAGGGTATGTACATTTTGTACATTTATCTTTTCAACAGGCGATTCAAAAAGATGAATGGGATCTTGACCATTTCAATTTCTATTGAGCTCCATGATAATATCACCAATATATTGATTATTCCAACTCCATTTTGATGATGACAGTTTGATGATGACCCTTACATGGAATGGCTGATCAGTGTTTAAGATTGCAGTTCAATGACCATGATCACTGCATTTGATAGCTATAGTAGGGGATATCAGGCATGGTCCATATGCAAAAGAATGTTTATAAGCCTTTTTTCCCTTTCTATATTTAACAATGCTATGTTGTAATCTAACCGTCATGCCATCACATAGTCTATTTTCTATCCCTTTCTCATCAACAGTTGAAATTGATTTCACATGTACATATAAAACAGTTATGATGGGTGGTTTATGTCAATATACATCCCACAAACTGCACTTATAAAGCAAGCAAACATAATCTTTGCATTAAGTCTATAGCTACAGTTCTAACTCATTAAAAGTAATTCTTACTGCATTATGATGAAAAGTTTGACATATGCATACAGCTGTACATGTGTGTAGCCTAATCATGTTCTGCATTGCCAAAGTCATGGATATGCAAATACAGTGTATGTATACAACTGAGCATAAAGATTTAAATATTTTCTTTGTCTCTTAACATATATGTTGGAAAGTCTTTTTCTGCATACAAATAAATACTATTTTACATGTTACAACATTGTTAGTTATTTGGAAACAATCAGCGGCATTAATGTACTTCATATCACCTTAAAATGGACCATTTTTGCATGTTAACAGTCATGATGAAGCCTCCGAAACATGCGTTGTTGCTAACTTTAAGCCACAAAAAAAAAGATGTTCCTCATCAGTGTACTTTTATTGCTACTGTTGCAGTTTCCTTTAGAATCATATTGCCTCATAAATGTCATGAATTCGAACTGAGCATTGCTCAAAGTGTACACAGTTTGTTATTCACTTTTGTGGAGGCCAATTTCCTTATAATAATACAGTGTCACGTAAGTACAATTTGTATGAAGAGTAAACATTATGCACTGCCATACAATGTACATCTGTATACTGTTATTCACCTTTTATTGATGCCCTGTTGTTATTCTAGCATGTAGTGATAGTTGCTTACTGTAGTTTTATTATTTTAAATGAATACAGGACTAGAACTTTGTGTTAGCAGTTTTGAAGCCTCTGAAACACACTAGTTTGTTAACTGAAGCCTCCGAAACTCACAAGTCTGAAAATTTCAACTTTGTCAAAAATAATCCAATTTCTTTGGGATTTGGGTTGATAAATGTTTGTTACTAAGAGATAATTTAGGGCTATGTTTAGAGTGGCTCTTGCTTCTAGAACATTCTTTTAACTTAAAAATAGTTTGTCAGGTACCATTTTTACCTTGGAATTTGAAGTTCACATCCAAATGATTGCAAGAGTGAATATCTGTTGGGGGAAAAGTGTTTTGATATTTCAAATATATGTTCACAGCAAATGAAAAGTTGCATTACATCCACCATTTATCTTCATTTGGTTGCTGTGGGTGACCAACACATTCTTGTTGTTTTTACCTAAATTTATCTAAAATTCTATAATAGTCACTTCATTTTTCATATTTAGCCTAAGAATTAAGCTCTGGAATGACAAAATATTGAAAATTTAGACATTCCTAAATAAAATAAAGGCAAAGATAGAAATGGAAACACAACTTTAATTTTTGACCCTTGCCACATCAAAGTTACACCCTTTACTGTGAAACTGACCATATTAGTGGCTCTCCTTGTCAGAATCAATTCTGTATAGATTAGGTGATGGCGTCTTTATATCTTAATGAACACTCGTCTACAAATTCTGGTCAGTATTCTCAGCATCAATTTCATTTTTACAGCATTTCGGATTTCCTTTGATCAATTTCAAGTCCATAATGGTCGGCAGATTTGTTCTGAATAAATGAGTTTAGGATGATCTCAGCCCATCTAAGGGTTGATTTTTATTGGTACTGTATATTTCTGTGTCCTATTTGTTTCTGTACCACCATCTTTAAAGAAATTGACAGATAGGAATATCACACACACACACACACACCCACACACCATCTTTAAAGAAATTGACAGATAGGAATATCACACACACACACACACACCCACACACACACACACACACACACACACACACACACACACACACACACACACAAAGAATAGTTATTTTTTATTTCCTGGTAAATTGATTGAGATCTCTAATGCGGTGTCCCCTATCCATATTCTCCCCCTACCCCTCTGAATCTTCCACTGTGTTGTCAGAATGCTAGAATTTTGACTTTCTAGCATGTTTTTATCATGGCAACTGCTGTCAGACAAACAGTATGCTGTAATACATGTAAGTCTACCAAGCTTGTATATGATAGGATGGTAAGGGATGGTAAGGGATGGTAAGGAAAGGTTTGAAACGTCAAAATAGGACAAGCCTAACTTGAAAAATCAACATGAAGTGATAATTTTTTAGTTTTGCTTTTTTAGTTCTTTCTTTCTTTATTTTTATTTTCATTATTATTATTATTTTTTGCTGTATCCCATCACCCACCCATATTCTCTGTGTGAACTTTGATAACTGGGGTTGCTAGTCCCTTTTGTGATGAACCCTGTAGAATTCCTGTGATAATCCATGACCTGTTGATATTCAAAGTGTGGGAGGTGCCTGTCCATCGTGGGATTACTTTATGTGTCAGACTTTCTGATTCTCAATCCTTAGAGGACATTGGAAAGGTCTTGTGCCAGTCATATAGCTTATTAATGTACTGTAAATAAGTGGACATTTTCGCAGTGTGGAAGTTTTCGTGCATTTTGCGCAGTCAGAAGCTAGTGCAGAAATAGAAGCACACAGGTGTTCTTGCATTACATGTGTTCCAGTAATCAATGTCTCGAGTCTGTGGAAAGAAAAACATGCAAAATTTATCTTTCCCAGCCTGGCGCGAAAAATTATTCAGGTGAAAATATCCTTTTTTACGGTCTCTGTACCTGCTGATATGCTTTGAGCATGTATCAGTGCTTTGCTCTCTCTCTGTTTGTCATTGTTTGAGTTCCTCATTTACTTTATTTATGCCTATGTTTTCTATTGCAGTTATTTTTTAGAATATGTTTGTAGGTGGAAAGAGGTATGGCATATTTGATCCACGCTTAGTATTGACCGATTCTGTGACGCGCTATGTGTATTTTTGGCATGGGCGCAGCCATAGTGGGTGTATCAGCCGACCCCCCCTCCGTACTCCCCCACCCCTCTCCCTACATTAGCACGCGCGCAGAATGAAAAACTGCTTTAGCCAATAGGCGTCTCGTACTGAGTGCGCGAATGCTTGCTAGTGCGCGAACCTTTGTTACAAGTGCGTGATAAACTGCCTTTTTTTTAAAGACGGCACAGATTGGGGCATGGCGCGTGTGAAACCTATGGGAAAAACGTTGGGTTAGGGTTTTTGGTTATGGTTATGGTTAGGGTTAGGGTTAGGGTTAGGGTTAGGGTTAGGGTTAGGGTTAGGGTTAGGGTTAGGGTTAGGGTTAGGGTTAGGGTTTGATGGTTAGGGTTAGGATTAGGATTAGGGTTAGGTTTAGGGATAGGGTCCCCGATAGATTTTTAGTTTCCCCAATCTGTGCTGTCTAAAAAAAACACGCGGGAAGGGGGAGAGCATGCAGGGGGGGTCGGCTGATACACCCACTATGGCTGCGCCCTGTGCCGTAAAATGTCTGCTGCCCTCAACGAACCCGAATCGGTCAATAATTATAATCAAATTATCACTTTTCCCAGTCTTTACCACACTTGTTAGCTGACTGGACAAGTATCAAAGTAAGGGTTGTTGTCAATACATTAACAAGGTACATGTAAAAGCAAAATTTGTCTTCAGAAGAAATCATAATAATAGTGCATAGTATGTTAGTAGCTGCTGATTTGTTTTGAAATATAATAATAATAGCAAAATATGTCTTTAAATTTTATAAGATTAGAATGGCAACTCACTTTCAAATTTCCACCAAGCTCCAGATTACTGTGTGGGGCTCTCTGTCACAGCTGCCATAGCTTGCATGCAGCTGTCATTGAATGTAATGCAAACAAGATATCCAGTTGATATTGTAGACTTCAAATCTGATATTTTTATCACATTTTTTATTATCAATTTGAGAATGCACCCTGGTAATACATAGGATCTGCAAAACCGTGTCACCAGCTATGGGTGATACCGATATGAGTTTCTTCTTCAGAAGATGTGAAGACAGAGGTACAGAACATTGTATTTCAATTGCAATTTCAATTTCAATTTCAATTTGTTTTCATATTTCTCATGAAAATAGTACAGAAAAAAAAAGGCAACCATGCAATACCAAAATTACAAAGCATAAATTAGGTGAAACTTCACCAGAATGTACAACAGTCTATCTCAATGTAAACACAAAGTTTTGGTTACAGTAGTGTTGGGCTATGCTCATAGTACGAGATTGTGATGGGGCCTACCAATAGCAAGCTTGTTCACTTGTAGGTTGCAGGATAAATCAGATAAAGGGAAATATGGAATGCAGAGTACCGTAAAGTTCCGTGTATACGACGCACCCGTGTATAAGACGCACCCCTACTTTCGGACCTAAAATTTCAAAAAAAAAAAAAATTCCACGCAAATATTGCGTGTGTCATACATATTTTTTCAGCTCAAAATTTCCCTAGAATGCAGCATGTATTTGCTCTATTTTTCGTTTCCTTTTATGCTTTCTTTTAACGGTATTCATCGGACATCGGCAAAATATGGAAGACGCAAAGTGCGAGACTTGTCTCGGTACTCACTTGCTATTGTTTCGCCTTTCAATCGTGGTACATGTGTCATGCATATCGTACTCATGAGTGTACAGTACGATCTTTGCTATCATACATGGCAGAGGGTGTCTCACATATTGACGCATGTCAGACTGGAAGGTTCATTACGAAAAATAAGAAAAACATCAACAAGTGTAGCAGAGGGATCATACGGCGAGACGTACGGTGCGTACGGTAATTACACTCACTGTTGTTTCGCCCGGAGGGATTACCAGTACTAGTAACACGTGTGTCTCTTGTACCATGCTTGTATGCACAGGGCTAGCCTTTTGCAAAAGGCAGCTCGCTATAATTTCAGCACACGCACACAGAGAGCAATGGACTTGCACACACAGCGCGCAACGGGCAAGCGCGCTACGATCCGATCGCTGTGTGCACGCGAGTCCTTTGCAAAAGCCTCGATCTCTAGCTCTGCAGCAGCTGCTGCATGCCTTTGCCAAAGGCTTGCTAGCTAGTCTGCTAGCTAGCTACACAGTGTAGCTATGCTATCCTAGCTGGCCTCGTGAAATGAAGAGCAAACGAACGACACGGATATGCATGCATGCTTCACACATCGTTCATATTTACGGTGACATAGTGTCGATCCTACTCCATATTTTACAGCTTTTGTCTATGGCCATATTGATACTAGTCCATTGATAAGTTTTACGGTATTGGTAATTTAGTAATGATACCTGTACATCGCGTATTCCAGCTACTAGGTTGGCTGTTGGTAGCTTGGTAGACTGACATTGGTAGCATACAGCAGTGCTGTTACAGCTGTTGCCTATGGCCAGATTGATACATCGTTACTGCACAAGGCGGATCGTAAGTTTATCTCGTATTTGCAGCTTTTGTGTGTGTCCCGATTGAAAGATCGCTCATTTATTCGTAAGTTTTAGTGATTACTTACCTTCCAAACGTCGATGGGCATACATGGCCCCAAGTTGGCCTTATAAAATTGGGTGTACATGACAGATTTTTTTCCGTGATTCGACTGTACCCGTGTATACGACGCACCCCCGATTTTCAATGTTTTCTGACGAAAAAATAGTGCGTCTTATACACGGAACTTTACGGTAGATGCTTTTGTCCAAAGAAACTATTCTGAACTAAGTAGTTAGAGTGCTCACTATATTTCTCATATGTTTCCTTCTGCATCATGAAACTGGGATAAAAAGGAATAAATGGACAGTGGGATGATTTTTCTTTTTTAAGTTACTACTCTTTCAGTTTCTTGTTATATCTGCAACTAGAAATAGACTGTACAACATATGAGCTGGGTGCAAGTGACATGATTCTTTCTATTCACAAAATATTTATGAAAGTGTTATATGATATGTATTAAATCATATGTGTATACTGCAGGACTTGACAATCATAAACCGTGGCCCACGGCCACCAAAAATAGATGCTGGACCACCACTTTTTACAGAAAGATATTTATTGGTAGCCAAACCGGGCCACCAAAAGAAAGACTTAGTGTAGAGCCTCGCATAATATAACATGTATTAAAATGAATATCAATCAATGTGAGCTGTGGAATCCTGCTAGTATAAGGGTCTTTTTTTTTTCGAAATGTCAATTTTCATTTAATTTCTCATGTACGTTTGCTTTGTTCAACAAATGTGTTTTGTTAGTTTCTTGGGCAGGGCTATTGAATACAAACTGCAGGCTTATACGATTTTCCTTTGACAAGATGGCACGCAGCCTGAAGGTCTTTCGTTGTGTGGGAGTCAGTCCTATCAAGTTACCTTCTTTGATGGTTGTATTTTCATCAAGCTTCCTGTTTTTAGCTTAGTGTATTCTTCCTTGTGCATGAGGGAGCTTATCTTCTCAGGATTATTTTACCCAAGTTTGATTGGTATTCTAGTTTACAATAAAAAAAAAATAGTGTTGTTTTGTACAATTAGGAGTGATCTTTAAAATGTACCTTCCATTCTCCAATCTCTTTGTGTCCTCTCCTCTGCATACTCATGCTGCTGAAGTCTGAAACCCAATTCTTATATTTTTGAAGCGTGGGTAGCTCCTAATCTACCAATTCCTCTGACTAATTTTTATTCTATTCCCACAGTTCATTTCCTTGTGTGAATTTTTAGACTGTGATACCCAAATGTCTGGCTGTCTGTTGTTATTGTTGTTCACTCAGAGAAATGTTTTGTGTGTTCTGAAAATACAAAGGTTTGAATTTGCCGACAAGAGCTCTGCATAGACCATGAACACTGGATTGTGATGTTTTGAAATAATGATTTTTTTCTTTTGGTAGAAATGGTAATGAGTGCACTCTTCATGGTCCTTTTTTGTCTTGCAAAAAGGAAAGAACTGATTTAACCTAAACAGATACGTCAGAGCTACCCATCCTATGAAATGTGCTCGCGGAGGTAAACATGTTTACCAAGATGGGCTGCGGAAGTGGCCCTGCCATTTCTTATTTGCTCAAAGGACAGTCATTCATTTCTGATACAATAAAGGTTATTTGTCTTTTTTTAGTTTGTATTTTGTTTTACAGTGGGTTTTTTTTTTCCTGTCCTTTTCAAGTGCATGAGAAACATAAATTCCGAGACCTAAAAACTTAACATTAGCCATAAAATTATAAACTGCATTAGAGCTTGATAGATTGCACTATTCATAATTCATGCTCATTTTATTGATACAATAAGTTACAAGTATTCTAACTCTTCAAAAGAAGTACAGAGGTAAACCACAAGGCATCATCATCATTATTTGCATTTGAGATAAAAAAAAAACAACAACAGATAGTGCTGACTTCATGTGTAAAGTACATAACATGTTTCCCTAAAATCATCAAAGCATTTAAAGGCAAATTTCTTGACTGACTTACACATGACCAAAGAGCAGTTTAATACCTAGCCAGTTACAGAACATGGCAGTTTGCACCGGGAAATTTTGTCGAGTGAAAAAGTCTCTTGCACAGAATCGTGAATTATTCATATTCAAGTGTTTTGCCTGAAAGAGTCATAAGCACTCCTAATCAAGTAGAAAAGCCTGCAAACATACTCTCACATAATGCCTTTGTGTTTATTCAATAAGATCTTCATCCTTTTGTTGTACAGGGGATACTTATAGTAGAAATAAAAAGAAGTGTTCAGTGGATGTCGTAAGTATTATCAGGGTATTTTTCTTTTTTTAGTTTTCAAAAGCAGTAATGCTGAAGAATATTTTACACTTGTTTTATAAAGAAGTAAGCATGCTTGTGTGCTGGAGAGAGAATAAAGGTGCAAATATACAATATGACTTGTGAAAATACGAAGCACCTATTTACGTTTTCATGCCTACTTCAAATTGAGAATGAATTGCTCTCCACTTGTAAGATCAGTCTGTATTTTGCCATGTACACTGCACATTATCTTGATTTCACGTGGGAGGCAAGAATTGTTGCCCATGTCGGCAGGATGCGATGCATGTATTTTTGTCCCAAACATGCCTGTTTGACTGCAGGAGCGATGCGCCATGTCAAAAGGGGATGTCTATATTTGGAAGGCAGGCCATGTGTACATGACATTACCCTAGCCGGCGAGGCAGCGGCTCTCTCTGAGAGAATCTCAGCATTAAGTCTGGCTTTTTTCTCCTGTCAAGACGTGGCTTTCCTTAACCCATTGAGGACAAGCTGATTTTGCTGTAACATGCATTTCCCATAGACACCTACCTGAGTGTATTCGGGACTAGTCTTCAACGAATTAAATGTGGTTGTAGCCATAAGACAAAGGAAAGCAAGGGCATGTCATGTGGGAGAAACAGAGTAGCATCAACAGAAAGCTGATTATTAAACTTACATGCTCTCACTAACTCCCTGCATGTCTTCTACTATGTAGAGACTGCTTTCTTAGATATAAGTCACCAATCATAGAAAATGTGTCGGGGGTAGAATCAGCATGAACAACACACTCCCGCTTGCAGAAATTACAAGCCTCCATGTTGAGGTATGTTTTATTCAACTGTAGATGTTCAAACATGTCCGTCTTGATGCACTCTTAGTAAACTTGCATTTGCTGCATAGTGCAGTTTCTAACCACTCTTTATTGCACGATATTTCCAAGATGATAAACCATATGTGGTTTTTACAGATGATATGCACTCAATTATTCTACACTACTAGATTAGAGTGCAGTTCTTACCCATTCAATACATCATAATCTTTCAAGTGTTTACAATATTAGAGAGACAATTCAATGCTTTTCTTGGTAGCAATGCTCTAGTAGGGTCCGCTCACTTGTACATTCTGGGAAGTATTTGGGACAGCAGACGTGGTTATGGTTCAATAGCAGCCCAGCATACCAATAATTTCATATATTTTCCAGTTATACACCCACACAAAATCCATTACGGTAAGCTTTCCTCCATAGGAATTGGAAAACAGGACATGGCTGAGTGTATGCCGCAACAAGCAGCATGTACAGGAGAGTTATTAGACTGTGGATGGATATGCAATACATAGATTTTTTTTTTTCCAGGGAGGAATATTGATTTCATTCCATATTTGGGTGCCTCCCACTTCCTGTGCATTTATTTAGCCAGCTCTGATAAGTCAGTATATTGGATGAGGAGTCGTAATCTTATAAAAATATCTTTGATGGCGGATGACCTTTCCATATTTGTCAGCGATTCACAGAAATCCTTCAATTCAAGTATCTAAATGGGATTGCGATATCAAGTCCTCATAATGTTTTTGTTTGAAACATGAACTTTGGTATTATTGTCGAGGAGCTTATCAGGTTTCTTTCCAAATTCTGATTGCTTGTTTAGATATGTCTAATCATATGTAATGCACGGAGGTATTGTCATCCTGTTGTCCAAAACACATGTGAGTGGAATTATCTTTTAAAATTATATACAGACTCTATCTTCTTTTGCCAATTTTAATAGATGTCATATCTCTTAATTCATTTCCATAATTTGATATTCAGTGATGTGCATTATAAGGTGTTTAGAATAGAGATCTAATCATGCAGACTCATAAAATACAGAATTGGGAGCAGGTTTCGTGAATGCTTGACGTGGTGATGCATACATATTCACACGCTTAACACATACAAACATGTATGCACAGACATTGCTTTCATTTGTGTGTGTGTTTGTATGCATTTTATTCATGATTACAGAAATCAGACAAACAGTGTGAGAGTTGCTGATTCTACAATATTCTGAATTTTGAAATGACCAGACCCAATATGTGTACGTGACAATCATACACAAACTAAAGTATAACGTAAAAGATGAATAAAGCTGTTAGTCAACTTGATCGATAATGTGTTCATGTGACCATCATGAGAGAAATACACAGGAAAGAAAAGAAGGACGTAGTGATGCACACATTCACGCACACACACACACACACACACACACACACACACACACACATACACAGACATACAGAGATGTGCCTAATGTTGGTGGTAGCCCTCTTCCACAGCTTGCCTCAAATGTTCATTGCCAATGGCACATGCAAACTACATGTACATGTATGCCCATTTGTTCATCACATGAATTTTTGTATTGCTTTGTAGAAGGGGGAAAAGAGAAGGTCAACACAGCATATCGTCTGTCTCTTCCTTTGCTGCTCTTTGTTTCTCTCTCTCCCTCTCTATCTCTCCTCCCCCTTCCCTCTCTCCCTACCTTACTTTCCTTCTTTTGTCGTGTACAAATGTACATGAAGAGTTCAAATGCAAAAAGAAATTAACTCCAGTTTTATAGTTTTTTAGTAAGGTCATCATCAGGTAGAGAAAATCAAATATTTTTATTGATACTGCACTTTTTACAAAGCCAACAAATATTTCTGAAGATGATATCAAAATTATTGAACTTTATTTTGATTATTTTCTTTGTTTTTCAGCAGCTTCAATCTTCAGTATCTGAAGTTGATAAAAATGGAATTATCAGTTTTTCCATTGAAAGCCTTCACATGTATGCTTGTGTGTTTCTCCCTCCACACTATGGCCCGAATTCACGAAGGTGGTACAATGAAACCATGGTTTAAACCATGGACAAAAACCATGGAGCGCCAAGTGTCGCATGGAATATTTCGTTATGAAATCAGTCATTTTGTTGATGAAATGATTATTTTGTAACGAAATGACAACATTTTTTAACTTAACGAACATTTCGTCCACGAAATGATAATTTCATTAACAAAACTGTCGTTTTGTCAACGAAGTGACCAATTTCGTAACGAAATATTCCATGCAACACTTGGTGCTCCATGGTTTTTGTCCATGGTTTAAACCATGGTTTCATTTGCACCACCTTCGTGAATTCGGGCTTATCTGTCTAAATGCCCCCCTTCTCCTTTCTTTTCCTGAAACCTGTTTCTCTCTCTCCTCCCTTAGCCATCTGTTTCATAATCCTTCTCTTATGATAGATGCAGTACATTGCAATGTCTGTGCTGATGGATTGCCATATGGCCTGATGGAAGGGGGGAATGGGTGGGAGGGATGGAGGGATGGTAAAAAAAAAAAATGCATATTTGAGAAAGGTTGTGAGCCCTCTCAGCACCATGCAGTCATCAAGCTGGGCATTGAATGGATTGGTCCCTGAAGCTTGAAAGCTCTCAAGAAAGTGATTGTTGTCTTTCTTCCATGGTCCTAGCCATTTACATGCTGACCCGCCCACGCCCCGCCCACACCCCACCCCTACCCCACTGCATGTGGATCTTTACATGCCAAAGGCGTGTGCCATTATAATTATTTTATATGCCGAGATCACTCTTCCTCAATTTAGGTACAAATGACATCTTGCTAATGTTATTTGATCTTCTTTTGTTACCCCTTAACCATTTACTGATGAGAACATCCAGAAATAGCAACCTCACTATCATCTCAATCAAATATGGATGATGCAAATTCTACTTTTGGGCATGCCAATATCCAGTTTTTTTCTTGCAGAGATGTATTATATCATTGATATTGATACATATGTGGCTGATTTTGCTTCTTTCAGAACTTGATTTCATGTACTAGAGAAGTTGATTCTGCCTAAACCTTTTATAGATTAATAAGAAATCAAGGTTTTTGACACAGCGTGAGAAATTTGCCTGGGTGTATATCCTTGATTTCATAAGATTCAAATACAGGGTACTTTATCAATCTATTTTTGGCAGTGATAGTGTGCATACAAATATGAAAGCAGTCATTAATAACAATACAGAATCAAAGTAAGTCTAAAATATTGATGAAAGACGAAATCAAAATACAAATGCAAATACATTACACAAGTGTGTCTTTTTTCCCATATGTTCTGATTGCATTTAGAAAATGTACGTGCGTCATATTTCTCAAATACTTGGCATGTACTCATCTCAATTCTTAAGCCACTCATCCCGATGGATCTTCACAGTATAACAAGCCTCGTAAACCTGTGGATGAAGGGGGGAGAGATCCAAATTTAGGTGTCTTGTTAGAGCTGGCTGGAGGAAGACTCGAATAAACAATTGTATAACCTAATATTAAAGCTAGATTAGGCAGAGTGTAGGATGTGGGAAGGGAGGCAGAAAAATGAGGCTCAAGTGAGAAGAGTGAGAAGAAAGGAGGTGGAAAAAGAAGAGGGTATTGGGAATAAGAGAGAAAAAGGGTGGTGAGATAACCACCCACAATTAGTGAAAGTCACAGCTGCTGCTGTAGTGAGGAAAAGATAGGCAGAGTGGAAAGTAGAGGACAGACATTGGGAATAGAAGAAAACAAATAAAGTTTTCTACAGAAAATGTTAGTGTACCTTTGGGGGATAGAAAAGAAAATGAAGAAGGGTTATTGACCCATAATAAATTTTTAGATGTAGACTTTACTACAGTACAAGGATATTAATGCAATGAAAAAGGGAGCCAGCAATGAAATAGTGAAAAGTACATGTATGTGATATCCTGAAGATGGAGGTGTAGATAGGCAAAGGGGACTTTTAATCATCAGAAAAGGAAAGTTTTAATCGGAAAATTTGTTTGTTGTTCATTCCTGCATTTGTAGAGCTCCTTTCATCAGATGGTCTGTGCCGGTATCTCATGTCGGATGAGAATGCGCCCGTATTCCTTGACCGCTTGGAGCTGTGCCAAGACATGGACCAACCCCTGGCCCACTACTTCATCAACTCGTCCCACAACACGTACCTGACAGGCAGGCAGTTTGGTGGCAAGTCCTCCGTCGAGATGTACAGACAGGTCCTGCTGGCAGGGTGCAGGTAAAGCAAAGCAAAGCAAACATACAAAGGAAGATCTCTCTTTTACCTATATCCCTTTCACTCCTCACATCTCATGCTCTTGTCTTTGTCGTATAGAGTACCAAAGTGATGATGTCACAGTCTTTTGTTATAGCTTGGGTTGGAACCAGGTATGAGCGTGGTAAGCCTCAATAGTGTTCACGGACATTGTATGGGCCAGATGAGATTGTTTAAAACCAGTTTCCATGGCAATGAATGGCTGTGACATCACGTTTCCGTACTCTACGTGCAAGAATTTCACAACGTCACTCTCCATACTATGTCTTCCAACAGGCTTTGCTTTCACCGGGAAAGTCCCATTGTTACAGATCATTGTCAACCAAAGCTTCAGTCTAATGCAACATGTTATTGATGTCTCATTGTTGTATCCAATCTGCTTGCAGAATGTCATGAGTGCAAGCTCCCCTGATTAGTGTTGCCCTAATGCTTGTCATCATCATATAACATTAAAGGGTGTGTACAGATCTGGTCGAGGTGAGGATTTAGCTTTTAATATTTTGCAAGATATTCAGGAACCACTCTTTGAGATATCAAAGAGCATGCAATTCTAAAGGGAATCAAAAAATGATTTGATGAAAATCGGTTTTGAAATGGCTGAGATATCCAAAAACAAGGTGAAACAAAGAGATCATAATAAAGGCGTGGCCTGTCGCCTTTTATTATTATCACTTTTTTTGATATCTCAGCCATTTTAAAACCAATTTTCATCAAATAAACATTGAATCCTTCTTGAAATTACATGCTCTTTCATATTTCATAAGAGGTTTCTCATTATCTCACTGAGAAATGTTCAAAACATGAATCCTCACCTCAACCAGTACTGTACAGTCCCTTTAAAAATGTTTCCTGTTCTCGTTTCCATCACAGTTTTTCCTCGTTTGTTTTTAACCTTCGCTACTTTAATGTCCAAGTACCATTTGATGTTTAAAGTAAAGAACTGTGTTTCTGTGGTTTCCTTGTCTCCTGCTTGTGTCTGTTTCTGTACACACTGTTATTTTTGCGACTGGCAGTTGATCAGACATTTTCTCGATTGGTAATTTTGTGATTATAGTCTTCTCATTACCATGATGATTCCAGAATAACAGACACAAAAATTTAGAAGAAATTGTGACTTTGCAAACAAACCATTTTGTTAAAACTTTATTTAAAATCATATCAAATCTCCCAGGAAAAAAAAAAGAGTACCAGTATTCCAAGGATTTGAGCAGGGGATGATAGTGAGTATGTATATGCCAGACTAGCCTTGCCACAGCCAGGATCACTTACACGAGGGGCAAATTTGTGTTCCTTTTTGTGTCAATATTTACGTGTGTTGTGATTTCTGCAATCAAGAGCCTATTTGCAAAATAAAACCATGCAGCAAAAATATTAACATATGTGACCGTGCATCAAAAAACCAACAAAAAGTCGCACCCCTTGATATTACGTGAGGACTCAAATAAAGTGAAATGGGTCAACCGAGTCAATCTTGAGTTTTTCATATTTTCTGGAAGAGCTACGATTGATCCTTCTACATTATTCTTTAGTTTAGGATCTTAACATGAATGGGAAAGTGTATTTTCAGCAGTTTTTCTACAACCCTTTTTTTTTGGGGGGGGGGGAGAGTAGAAAGATCGGGTATGTTTTAGAGGCCCCTTTTCATTTCTTGACATCCTTTGCACACTCTACACTTTCAAGTCTAATAACTTTTGAAAGGATAACGCTACTGTTTTGAGAGTTGGCATTAGTCATTGACAGAATGTGTTAATAGAACATGCTCAATTTTAGCTTAATCTGATAATTCCTTCATTGTTGTTGCTCCGGTGGTTTACATCCTGTGTTTTGTCCCTTTCATCGCACAGCTAGCACAGCTTGGTAAAGATTAAGCGCTTGAATAGACCCTGTACTTCAGAGCCTCTTTTCTCAGTTCATACTTTTCCAGAGTGTGAGCTTTCCTTCCAGTATTTAGATAGGTTAGGGGAGTCCATTTGAATTGAATTATACATCATTTTAAAGCTTACAGTCTGCTCTTTCAGAATCTGCCTTTGACTAAAAATTCATGTCTGGCGACTTTTTGTCAGTTTTGTGATGCAGGGTGACATATACAGTATTTGCTATCATAATGACCTACACCTGTCAACATTGTGCCATTGACGAAGAGGCAAAACTTAAGTGTTTTGCAGGAAAATAAAGTTTTGCCTAAAAAAAAAAATCAGATTTTGTGTACCAAATCATGACTGCTTTCATTGTTTTGTTTCTTCATTGTGGTTTATAACAGAGTGGGAAAAATTCCTTGTTCCAAGAATTATAAGATGACATAGTGTCTTTTCAGTCAAGTACATTAGATACTCAAGTACATTCCAAAAATATAGTATGAAACACATTCTATTTGTTTTTTTTTTTTGTATTGAATAGTATGTAAGGCTCAATTATAGATTTGAGGGAGAATTTTATAATGGGTTATCTATACATTTCGTCTGAGACTACTACCTATCAAAACGTCCTCTTATTTGTCTTATGTCACTAAAGGCTTGTCATATTGTGTTTCCTTCTATTATTCATTCATCCTGCTAAACATGTCCCTCCAAGGTACAACTTTAAAAAGCCTGTTTGTTGTGGAAAGACCTTGAATTTGCCCCATTTTAAAAATCTCAATGTATGCAGTATTTATTATCACAATGTTCACCGCAGTGTCATTAAAAAGTCTGTTTGTCGTGGAAAGAGCTTGAATTTGCCCCATCATGAAAATTTCAAAGTACAGTATTCATTAACATATTGACACTCTGGTGAACATTGCACTGTTCATGTTGATACCTTTGATGAAGATGTTTTGAAAGACACATAATACTTGGAAGATAAATACCAAGTCACAAAGATAAGAGTAATGCCAAGTCTTAAATTTGTGAGTCAGCAGCCATTCTGGAATGTTTGGTCTTCATGCTTTCCCCGCACTTTGGATTTTCTGTCTTTTTTTCTCTCTGCCGTGGGCTTAAATTGAGTGGGAAAATTTATCATTGGGTTAGATGCGGCTGGGGGAGAGTTCATCTCATATCATGCCATTGCAAGAGTGCAAAAGTAATTTGGCGAGAAATGTATGTTGGCAGAAATCCACAATAGATTGTAACATAGGTCAAATGAAGAGAGTTACATGTACATAGAGCACAAGCTATTTGGACCACCACTGCTGGCTGTATCCATACCCCCCCCCCCCCACCCTATTGGGAATTGATAGAAGCGAAACTCAATTTCTTCTGATCAGCTAAGTTGTGCTGCTGCTCGCATGCCATTCACACCTCTGCCACTCTCTCTATATTCCTAGTGCCAGATTTCAGTCTCTGATTGTGGCTAGCATCCATCCCACTCCCCATCTGATATTAATTCATTTCACAGGGAGACTCGTTAAAGCCCATTTATCCAACTCCCTGGCACAATAGTGGTACGACATGATTAGCTGTCAAGAGATGCTTGAATGTCAAATATATATATGTGAGATGTGCGCTAAGATGCAATTACAGTGTGTTCCTTCACTTCTTCACTGTAAAGCAACGCCTTTTTCAAATGTCATATGTCAGCATAAAGAGTTTGCTCCATCATTTTATCATTTGTTGTTGGGTTGGTTTTTTTTTTCACCTGATAGGTGTAGTTACCACGAAGTTCAAAGTTTGTTTTCTTGTTTTTGTGTGACTATAATGAGGATTATGATAACTACATTGCAAAGCACTTCAATTTAGATGATAGCAATATATATGATTTGTTTATTTTTACATGATTTGATGAAATGAATCCACATCAAATGATTTTATATGCAGTTGAAGCTTTCATATCAGTCAAAATGTTGAGCAGCCAAATATGATATTACTTGAAACTTGTGCATCATCTAATAAGGTATCCATGCATGATAGAATGTGTGACCCTGTCATGTAATTATGACACTGTAGTAGTTGTTTTCGTCAGTGAATAGAAATCATACTTTTCTCTGTTTTATGTCATGCTTTCTTTATGTTTTTTTTGTGTACAGATGTGTGGAGTTGGACTGTTGGGATGGGCGGAGTGAAGACCAAGAACCTATCATTACCCATGGCCTGGCCATGTGCACTGACATTCTCTTCAAGGTACGTTGTATGCTGAACATCCATTTTGGCTTACTCTATGTGCTAAATTATATACACTGTATTTGCAAGAACGAAACATTTCGCAAGTTGGGACTTGTGGTGCAATTTCATAATTAGTTGAATTTGTGGTTAAAAACCACAGTGATGAATTGAGATATTGGTGTGGTCCCTTTTTGAAGAAACATTATTGATTTCCCACCCTGAAGACTAGATACAACACATTTGTGTAATAAGAGGCCATATTTTCACAGTTTCTTAATCATCAGTTGACTCGCAAAATTTGCCAAGACGGAAACCTAGCAAAATGCACCATGTATGCAGTATGTGATGCAGTTTTTACGATGTGCTATGCATATATATATATAAGCTGTACAGGTGTGAACGCTTTTGCTTGATGGAGAACTCGTCTTCATATTGCATATGGTGCAGGAAGATGCCGGAGAGACGAGTATGGTGGTAAAAGGAGGAAGGTTGAGCAAATATTAGCTGTTATTGATTGTCCCACTGCGGCAGTCAATAAGCCACCAGAAGCGGCATACAAACTGCCTTTTCGGAAGACCAGCAGCTAATTACCATGCATGAGATGACAATGTGTGTGGGGGCAGCAGACACTGCCGGGATTGTGGGGAATCGGGGGTTGCTGAAAAGGGTAATTGAGTGCGCTGGCCTTACCATTGCTCTCAAGTTCCGTTTCTATGCAATCGTCAGAACTTCTCGAGGGCTGTGTCTGTTTCACGCACAGTCACATGTGTGTGATTTGGGAAGAAAAAGATAGGAACTCCTAACCCACTCACTGCTGGGTAAGAGCTGTCTCTAGTTTGGATGTGTCCAAGGCTCCTCATTTATGGGGATACAAATCACATGTCTAGCAGAGCGTCTGGTTAACAGACATTGAATATGGTGATGATGTGTCTGTTTCTGTGGCACGTGTGAAAGCTAATTTAGAAACAGCAAGTTATTAGTTTGTGGATGCAAGGTAATGATAGACACAAACCTATAACAACTTAGTTTTGCACTGTATTGAGCAGAGGAGGGCCTATTCAAAATCTCATTTATGTTCATGCAGCTTGAATTAGAAGCTCGTGCAAATCATCAGACACGAGTATCACTTCTGCATTAAAGTCATTGGGATGAAGTTTTGATTAGGTACACAATTTTTCATTTCTTCTGTGGAGGAATTCAAGCATTATGAAGGAAAAAAAAAGGGAAATTCAAGACATGCAGTCTTGAATTTTTCACTGCCAAAGTTATCAATGGGTATTTTTATCTGGTCACAAAATTATTCTGTTACCAACTGTGACTTTCAGAGATGATCAGGGATAATTCAAAGAGACTGCAACAGAGGGTTTATGCAGCTTAGACAATCAGAACCACATGAATTAGTGTAGCATCACATGCAGTGCAAATGCAATGGCAGGAAGGAAGTCAAGACAGATACAGAAGGAGAGATGGAACTAGTGACTTACAAAGTAATGGTGACACAGTGTGGTAGCAACTTTATTCTCATATTAGTAAAAAGAATGTAAAAACTCCGCATATTTTTTTCTTTTCATTTGTTTTCCTCCCTCCCATCATAATTGTGAAAACAAGCTCTCTGTCCCTGGCTGGTACGGTGTTTGTGGGCTGCGAGGTAATTACTTATCTCCACAGTGCGCTTCCCTGAGGATGTGATGCTGCCAGGAGGGACCTTCCTAGCCATTGCACTGCTTTTAGCATTTTATCTTGTTGTTGTTGTTGTTGTTGCTTCCCCCACCCCCTTCTCCAGAATGTACCCTGAGGGATGTGAAGCAGGACTGTCTGGGAATTATCAACGGTCTCACCCAGACCCAAATCATGGCATGCATACAATTGAAATGTGAAGGGGGGGGGGGGCTTAGATGTGTGGAGTGTATGGGCAGAGGAAAGGTGGGGGGGGGGTGGAGTAAGTGAGGGAGATAGAGGACTAATACACATGGCTGGGATAATTGGAGAATTGAGATACAGCATGTGACAAGTGAAGGGAAAATTATCAGCTAGATAGGGAGGAGTGAGGAATATGCGTGAAGAAGATTCTTACTACCATATTGACTAGGGTGTACTTACATTTGAGAGCGAGGGACCGAGCAAGTTCGAGTTGAAGGAAGACAGAATAGGTACGTAGATAGTAGATAGCAAAAAATAAAGAGAGGAAGCAGAAGAGAGAGAGAGAAGGAGAAAAAGATATTAAAAAAAAAACCAAGAGACACAATACGGTATACATCATATATGTGTCACAGGGTTTTTGGATTTTCCACACATTTTTGCGCATGTCGGTTGCTATTCAGGAATGTAATAACATACGAAATGTCAACTCTTATCCCGACAACGTATTCACTGATACACATTACTCGATTTGTTCACTCATGAACAAGGTGTGGGACGATACGGTACTTAACGCCTGAGAATTTAACCGCTTGGGGGAAATTGTTTGGAAGTCCTGATTTGCGAAAAATTAGACTCGCTAAATACATTGTATCTGGCATAACCAGTACTTAGCTCTGCATAATCACAAATGAATATGAATGAAAATGTGAATAGAGAGGCCAGCACAAACTGCACGGAAATCTGTCACATGCACCATCTGAGGCCTGTGGCAGAAAAGATGGTCGTGGTCATTGCGTGCTGCTTTGATACAAGTTTGTATGGTAGTAATCAGAAAACAACCAATCAACTTTGAGCATTGAAATGACTGTTTTTCGGTGGTAACTTGCAATTATTGCAATGTACAATAATTGCAATCATCTTTGTGAAACGGGGGGCCTCAAAGTGTGACTGGAGTGGAGCCATGTCTTATGGATGCCCCAGACAGGCTGTCTAGAGAAAGTCGTAGCCAAAAGAAACTCTATGACACAAACGGGCAGGAACCAGACACTGTATAGACAACAGAAGATAAACAGGACGTTCAGATGTGGGTCAAATCTTTCCAGGCACATCTGGCTGTGTGATCATTCAAGGAAGGCTTTACACATTATCATAATATAGTAAGAGCATCCCAAGAATCAATGTTTTGAGGATAGGCAGATACTGGAACTATGGGGACATTACTGACAGACTATGTTAAATGTGTGTGTGTGTGGGGGGGGGGATGGAGAGGAGGGGGTCATTTTGTTTCCACACATTGTACCATTTTGTCTCAGAATGGGAATTTATCTTTTTGTTATGTTTTGCTCTTTATGCCAGCACTGTGCATGTTTCATTTGAATAAGCAGAAATGTAATGGAAATTGAAGTCATAACGAAATCAGATCTAAACCAAAGCTGTACTGTATCAATTCAAAGGTGAAGAATTCCCAGTGGTGTTGAGTAAAGCCTCATATCAGAACATTTGTCATTTTGTGCATTTTATCAGATCATTGTAATCATCTAGCCGTAATGAAGTGAATACAAGGCCAGCAAGATTGTTTACAAAGTACTGCGCTCAAGTGCAGTAAATTTATTTTATTTTTTTCTGTAGGCATGCCTATAAGATGTAAAAAGTAGAAATCCTTGCAAATGTCAGGCTAATCAAGCAAGTCTAGACTAGGTATATCATACTCTGTCCACAGAAACTTTACCCGGTCATGCAAAAAGACCGAGCTATATTTGAGGAGACAATTGCAAGAACTCCTCTTAGAAATGCTTTCAGGATGTTGTAATTTCATGGCAAGATAATATAAAAATGCTCTCATGCGCACATTTTGAAAGAATATGTAAGCTAATGTGATTACACAGGCTTTCAAAATCAACCCCGATACCAATCATGTTTTAAAAAAAAAGAAGAATGTTGCTAACATTTTTGAACTTGTGACAGAATATGTGATTATTCAATATACTCTCGACTTTAGTGTACAGTATGCCGTGAGAATATATATAAAAAGGTCAAAGATACAACGACAAAGGTTCAACCAAGTCACTCACACAAAGTTGTCCAGGATATTGTTTTGTATGTGAATTTGTATTTGATTTTATGTTGTTGTTTATAAAAAATGACATAAAGACATTCCATGATATTCACCATGTAGTGAAGGATAATGCTATTTAGTAAATGTATTTTCAAAATGCTACTCTACATTACACAGTGCTTACACAGTGCTTGTGAAATGAAATGCACATGCACATGTCTAAATCATATTTGTGCATGTACTTATACTGAGACTGTCTACTTCATTCAAATGATCTTGGAATTATTTTAGGAATACATCATAGTACAGACAATTCTAGATGCTTTTCGTAGTTCATAGCATGTTTGTATTTAATATACACGTAGGATCAGAAATTTTGCTCTCTGAAAATGAGTGAATGTTAATTTCTCCATTCATTGCTGGCCACCAGCACAAATTTGACCACTGGTGAAATTGTCAGGAAGCCAAAAAAATTAAGACTCATGAAGTATACGGTGCATACAAAAATCTAAAAAATTCCTGTATTTCAAATTTTCAGTGATTATTCACAGTAGATAGAAGTTAACTCAGGCAGTTCTGAATGTTCTCTCAATTTGTGGCTTGGAACTTCATGCTAGTAGTGATTATTACTTCACTGGCATGCAAAAAGTATAGACTTTATACTGTTGAATAAGAAGTTTTCGTGCATATTCAATTTCGTGAATTTTGTGAGAGCCAAGATTTGTGGAATTAAAATGCATGCGAAAGTTCTTGTCTATACTATATGCATCAAATGCCAGCGGCAATTCACAAAAGAACTTTAGGCCGCAGAAAAAAGCATTAAGCTCCAAATCACAAACAAAAATTTTGTGCTGTGAATATTTCTGTTGTTTAGAGTATGTAGTATCTCATTAGCTCCACCTTGAAAATATGTAATTTTTCTGCAGTATATGATGGGCACCCTGAGTTGCACAGTGTTGCCACTAGCATGGACGAATGTGGCAACATCTGGTACATGAATTAAGATCTCAGGAGAATTAACTCAATGTGCTCGTCTTCTTACTCACGTGACTTCAGACTCTCGATGTAATCAGAATCGCATCCCAAGACATTGTACGATCCATTTCACAGTAGTTTTATCATGAGTTTTCTGTCTCTCAATAATTCTCATCAGATTTAGAGTGAGAGATTATCAGAATTTCTTCCGTAACATTAAGCAAAGTGTGACTTGATCTGTAAGAGCTTGTCATTATCCAATGTGCCCCTTGATGACTTGGGGGGGGGGGGGGGGGGCAAGTTTCATCAGTCAAATTCTTGCCAAATTTTTTTGTTGTTGTTGGCATGAGTGATAATCAGGATGCCTTCAGAAGTATTGAGCAAAGTGAAACTTGGATTGATATCATTGCCAACAACCAAGGTACCAGTTGAGGATTATTTCTGCACAAATTAGACTTCAGTCGATATCAAACTGGTCATCATTATGACTTACTATCCATAATTGTGCTTGTCTGCGCTCAAGCGCCACAATACTCCAGATGTGTGTCATTGGAAGAGAATAATGATACATGATTGGAAGCTGTACGTTGCTTTTCTTTTTCACTCAAACGTTTATATGTCATTTTGAACGGGAACTGAATGTTCAAAAAAAAAGTTTTGATGACAGATAATTACATTGCAGTGCTGTGGTGTTTGGCAAAAATCCAAAGGAAATTGGGCAAATCATTAGAACTCAATGACCATTTGAATGTTAGTAATATGTCATTTTCCATGGCGTCTTGTGTGTAGTTAGAAGCAGTCAGTTAGATAATGTGACTGGAAGGAGCCACTGACTATTAACTTCTTTGGCTGTGTAAATGAACAAAAAGCAGCTAAGAAAACAAAACAACTCTTGTACACGAATGTAAGAAGTATTAACCCATTGAGGACGAGTCCCGAGTATACTCGGGCAGGTGTCTATGGGAAATGCGTGTTGTAGCAAAATCAAACCGTCCTCAACGGAATGATGGAGAGGAGGCATGGAGAATGTAACATTCTTGGATGTACGTCGTGTCAGAGAGAAATGTAACTCTGGAGAAAATGACATGGTAATGATCCTTTTTACCACTCATTGAGAAAGAAGTGTATTCATAAATCATCAAAACATATGATATAAATGATGACAACAAATTTTAAGGGGCCCCTTGTTTATATATATATATATATATATATATATATATTCATCCCTAATTTGTAAAAGACACAGCATGCTGTATTCTAGTCAATTTATATTTTCTGGTGTCAGATTGTACCTGCTGATGTTATGAATTATATTCCACAACCCAAGGGCAAGGATGTGCAAAGTAGACATCTTCCCCCCCCCCCTTTTTTTTTAAGTACAGCTTGATTATTGATTTTTGTGACTTGCAAGAAGTAGTGTGGGATTCATGAGTTGCTGCTGTTATGCATATTTTCTAAAAATAGTCCTATTTGTATTCTCATCAGGTATGTGAACACAGCAATTTGAAAACCCCTTAGTACTGTCAATAGGAGCAAAAGAAAATAGTGTCTTTTTGCATTCATGCCTAAATGCATGCCTATGTACATTGAGTTTGACTGGTATTCCATTCTCATGACTTGATTTTTGAAGGCAAATTTACTCTTCAGGTAACAATAGCTGTAAGTTTGACTGTCTTAAATTCTCCATACATTCCATATGTGAATTTTGATTTAAATTCTATTCTTTTCATTTAAAAAAGACAAAAAAGTGATACAGAATGATGTGAGAATCGAATTTAAACTTATGTTTTATTCCTGACTCTTTTCTTCTTTTTTATCCATTTTGTCTGCACATTTCAGCAATCGATCACTAGTTTGTATTGCAGTGATCAAAAATACAAATAAAGAGTTTTTATCTACAGCAAAGATGGGCGTAACAATGAATATCTAGTAACTGGATGGTCGTAAGTCTGTTTGAAAATGGTATTGAAAGGATTGCTAGAATCCACACGGAAATGCAAGTGAAGGAGAAGGCTCCCTTTAACATTGCCGAGGGTGTCATGCCCAGTAGTGCCGATGCCCAATGTGTAATGATGGATGGAGCAATCAAGGGGGAGGCAGAGGACTTGTAAAGATGCTGGAGTGGAGAGTTCCCCCGGACCTCTGACATCCCCAGCTGACTTCTGTAAAGGTCACAGCTCCTCAGAAAGCGAGAAGCGGCCGGGATGCGTTCCTCCCCATCTCCATCCTCCCCTTTATCCCTCCCAAAACAAAACATCTCCAACATGCCAATCCTTGTATGCCTCTCTGGGGAGGAAAGGCGACAACAAAGAAAAAAACAACAACAACAGATATCTGCAGGATAACACATACAGAAAAAAAAGAACAACAGGAGGATGAAAAGGTTATATGTGAATGGTACACTCCCACTGACCTCTTTCACACCTGAACTTTGATAATTGAACCTGAAAGAGATTGAGTTTTGTAGATGTATTTTTGCCTGTGCTGGATTGCATCTTAACAGCAAACATGTGATGAAACATTAATCATCACTGGTATATGGCAATTAAAAAGTTTGAATGCGTTCTTAATTATCACTGTTATAAGGCAATTAAAAAGTTTGAATGTGTTCAATGACATCATGGGGGCATTTCATGAAGTATTTTGGTCGGATATTTTTCTGACAAACTGTTACAAGCTATTGAAATCCGACAACTTGTCGGACAAAATGTTTCATGAAATGCCCCCATGTCATCAGCTCTGCCATTTAGCTGGTCAAATTATTATTTCAAGGTGCTATATTGTTTGGGCCAAATTGTAGATTAGCATGACACTGATTCAACTGACATTTTTAATCATATTAATTGATCGACTTGGTGTTACATTTTATGTCCAAAAAAAAAATCAGAAGTAATATCAATCAATCATATCTAACCATGTGAAGTGATTTGATTATTAGTGGTGTTATCATATTACTAGTAAGAGTAGAAGTAATTACATCAAACTTACAATAGAAGTAATAAAGCACTATTTATTTGATGTTCCAGTTAGTAGAAAATTTCAGTAATTTGTGCCATGTCTATGCTTCCTTCTCATGGCTTTTCTACAGGATGTGATCCAAGCCATAAGGGATACGGCATTTGTCACCTCAGACTTTCCTGTCATCCTGTCCTTTGAGAACCACTGTAGTAAACCGCAGCAGCTCAAACTGGCCAGATACTGTGAGGAGGTCTTGGGAGAGTATCTACTCACTGAGTGTCTGGACGATTATAAGGTTGGTTTTATGCCCCATTCCACACCCCCCCCCCCCCCAACCCCCATGTTCATTCATTCATTCATTCATTCATTTATTTGGCAAAATATAAAACAATATACAACTTACAGGTCATTACAAAGGAACAAATACATGCCAGGACCCCTAAGAAGCAATTGTGTGCCCTCAAACCAAAAAAGATAAAATACATGTATATATACAATCAACCAACACTTGTTGTGACATGGACCAATACATACAGAAAATTAGTCCAAATTGATATAGTGAAACACATATGTGTACTTAACCCTAGCTAGACCGGGGGGGCCTCCAAGGCCCCCCCCCCCCCCCCCCCCCCCCCCCCCCCGACGTTCGGCACGATGTTCGGCGCGATGTATCGCTATCACGAAAAGCTATCGCCGCAACATTTCATGACTTTTTTTTTTTGAGTCTCCTGCATTTTTTGATGCAGTTCCAAAGTTGCGCATAAATATGTCTGTGCATGTCAGACCAAAAATTGCTCAAAAACGTGATTTCGTGTACAATTTCAATGCAAACTGTGCTTACAGGCAAATTTCATAAAAGCATGATTATTTTGGGGTTTTATCGATTAAAATCAATAAATAACATATTTTCTTGTTCGGAACAATGTCGCAGACAAATTTCATCAAAAAAACAATGGAAAACATAAAGTAAAAAAACAAGGAATTACATAAGAAATTCAAAAAACAATAGAACACTTAAGAATTTTTTTCTGATGGCACCATTTTTTTCTCTTACATTTGCCAAGGACACTAAAAAGAATATTTACACAAAAGATGTGCCTGTTTTGAATTTAATTGAGTGATTTATACCAAATTGTCTGATTTCATGCATCATTATGCATGAATTAGCATAATTTAGCATAAATGATAGATTTTTAAAAAATCAACTTCTGATAGATTTTTAAAAGATTAACTCCATGGTACTTTAGATTACATCAAAGGCAATGTGTGTGCCAATTTTCGTCGCGATTGCGCGGTTGACGGCCAAGATCTGGAGGGTGGGAGGCCCCCCGGCTCTATCATCTACCTAAATAGCCCGGTCTAGTTAGGGTTAAATCATCTGTTATCAAACATAAAAACATATTTTAGCTTAATTTGTTGGCAGACACACACACACATCCATCCTAAGTGTACGGAGAAAAAGAGATGAGAAAAAGAAATGTAGAGGAAGAAAGGAAGTCTAGTCAGTCATGGATACCATCTTAAAATACACTCTGTTTATATAGTACTTTAAATCTGGAAAATGTAGTGCTAGATTTAAAAGAGTTGTATAAATACAGTGGTATGTTGAAGAGAATATCATTTTAGAAACTCCCATAAAGTATTGAAAGTGGAAGGTAACATTTAGTACATTTTTTTGACGGTTAGATTTTGAATTGAATTGTTTTCGGGGCTCACCGTAAATTCCAGTACATTACTAGGCTACCTTTGCAGACCCATGTACTGCATGTGTGTCCATCATGTATATTTTGTGAAGAAAGTTCATCAACACTTACAAACATTTCTATATACATTCTTACCACACACTCTATATGTTATTACATCAGCTCTTGTACTTTTAGATTTTTGTTTATAGATCACAAATACAGAAGAATGCAACAAAAAGTGGCTGACACACAGAACTACTGAGTAGTTGAGTTTTGTGCATTATTCAAATTTTAGATAACTGTTGACTTCCAAATTTCTAAGCAGTGGCCTAAGCAAGTCCCCTGAGGTTCATATTTAATGTTTTGCTGCATTTTGGGAGGTCTGTAAAAGGTAGGTCACCATCAATAGAATTCCATTCCTTGACACCTGTAAAACGTATAGATTGCAATCTTAGAGTTGAATAAGTAAAATGTTATGTCCACTAACCCATACCTACTCCCCCGTAGCATTCTTATCCACTTGTACTGCATCCCCCTTCACTTTCACTCCTCCACTCTCTCCTCCACTGGCACTCATCTTCACTTTCTCCATCCCCGCCCTGCACTGCGTGCCCATTTCCCCCCCCCCCACACACACACACATTTTCTGTCATTTTTGTTGAGCCCACCGGAGGTGTGGGGAGACTAAGGGATCGCCTGCGGCGTCTGTCCGTCCGCCGTCCGCCGTCCGTCCGTCCGTCGTCCGTCCGTAATGCTATAAAAACTTGAATAACTCTCTACTGAGGACTTCAATTTCAATCAAACTTGGAGGGAAGAGTGGTTACACAAAGTTACACAAAGTTACACATTTTACCAAAGATGAAGGGCACCGCAAGGTCAAAGGTCACAGGCAGAGGTCAATGAACTTTAGGGCCCTATGTTAAGTTTTTATGGCGCGTTTCGATTATGGCTCATAACTTTTGATGTATATGTCCGTTTGTGACCAAACTTGGGTGGTAGATGTCCGTTGGGAAGTTGAAGGTCACCAAAAGGTCAAAGGTCACAGACAGGGGTCAACAAACTTTTAGGGCCCAATGTTAAGTTTTTACGGCGGGTTTCGATTATGGCTCTTAACTTTTGATCCCTTTGTCCGTTTGTGACCAAACTTTGATGGTAAATGTCCTTGGGAAGTTGGAGGTCACCACAAGGCCAAATTTCATAAGTGGGTCAATGAACTTCCGGGAGTTAGAAATACATTAATTTCTTCTATGCGAATAGGCGAGACACAATTTGGCACTTGCCATGTCATGTGCATTCACACATCCTGATCTCATTCGTAAGAATTAAGACAGGTGGTCTTGCAGATGAAGGAACACACACACACACACACACACACACACACACACACACAAATGCCTTAACTCTGAAAAATATATTGTATGAATACCAAAGATACTGGTTGATAACTGGCTGGCTTACAGTTGATGGCTATCATGAATGGCTATCATATTTAGTGCTGTAGAAGATATGGCAACTGTTATTCTTGAAATTTATGTTATTTTATATTCCCTGGCATTACTCCCATGTTATAGCACTGCCTATGTCCTGCATGTCTCGACTTAACTTAAAGATTTTATCATATCTCATTAATTGTTATGTACACTTGAGTCTAGCATATCATTGAAACAAAATCATATTTGTGTATGTGCGATTAATGTCATTTCTTTTTTTTTGTGTGTGTATTATCACAGACTGATATTCTTGTGTATCACTCTTATAACTGATATTTTTCCCCCAATCTTTCAATTTGCAGCTTGATTCTGGTGTTCCTCTCCCATCACCTAACAAATTAAAGCGGAAAATACTAATCAAGAACAAGAGGCTGAAACCTGAAGTTGAGCAAAGTAAGTGAAGAGATTTCGTACCCTTCTTTGACACATAGCTGCCTGATCATAGCATGCACTACTATATATGGTCACAAAAAAGGAAACACACACACACAAAAATCTGAACAGAGTTTGTAGCAATAAATTGACTGTTTAGCGCTGGTGTAGAAAAGAGAGGGAAAATACACCACACTGTTTTGTGATATAATCATTCTTAAGCAGCTTTCTGTTTCAAATCTGTGAAAGGACAAGTTCACTTTTATATGCATGTGGATTGAGAGAATGCTGCAGTATCAGTAGAACACATCAGTGAAAGTTTTGAGGAAAATTTGACAATTCATTAAAAGCTATGGATTTCTGAAGTTTCTGTGCAGTGACTGCTGGATGAGAAGGCTATTCCAGGTTATGATGTCACGTGTTTAGAACGATATAAGGAAAATGTAAAGAGAATTCCACAAAATGTCCCTTTTTATATAAAATACACAATCATTCTCTTGACTTGTTATTGAAATATTTTAAAGGTAATATTCCTCCTGCCTTCTGAAAGAGACAAGTCAAGTGCTCTTTATCATGCAAGAAAAAGAAAATTTGTTGAACTTTCTTTATATTTTCTTCATATCGTTCCACGCACGTGACATCACAAGCTATAGTAGTCTTCTCATCCAGTGATGGCGGCACTGAAACTTTAAAAATTCATAACTTTCAAACGGATTGCCCAATTTTCCTCAAACTTTCGCTGATGTGTTCTACCACATTGTTGCATTCTCTCAATCCACATGTGTAGAAAAGGGGAACTTGTCCTTTCATTCTTCAAGGAATTCTACCCATCTACTCCATGTACATGACTTCTTCAATTATCCTTTTATTATTGTCATTTTTCTAATGCAGTAAGATGCAACAATCCCACATGCTAGCCATTGAAAGCATGGTAAGAATTGAAGAAGTCAGATAATCCCTGTTTGTGGACAGTTATATCTGGAGAATTTATATTGATCAATGAAGAAGACATCCCAGTCAATTTGCCGGATGGTGAATGAAGAATGTAAGGATTTTAGAAGTGTCTCCAAGTTGGCCTTTCAATAGAAATGATATCATGAACTATATCAGTAAATCTAGTCAACTGGACTTACTTGTAATTTTGAGTAGCGACGTTTCACGTCCTCTTTGGGACACTTCATCAGTAATGATACATTTCTCTCAGAAAATCTTTTCAAACATGGCCCACCAAATTCGCACTGGACTCATATGTAGCCAGTGTGGAGTGGGTATTTGTTACGCTTTGTTATTATCACCGTTTTTTTGTTTTTTCAAGTTGAATGCAAATTTGGTTTTTGAATTCATCTTCCAGGACAACTGGAGATGATGCGACTGAGGCCAGAAATGGCAGAGCTCAACCAGGAGGATGAACAAGAAGAAGGAGAGTCAGGTGAGACGGTTGCCATGGTGATCAGTTAGAAGTTCTTCCTCTTCTCTCTGTCTCCGCAAATCTCTCGCCACATTCCCTCCCTTGTCCTGTCCAACAGCGAAAAATGTTTGCACCCTTTTTTTTCCTACTGATCACAGCTCACATTGCCTCTCCCCTAAACAATATATCAAATATTACATAGTCTCTTCAGTTATTATATAAAAAAACCCAGTAATATCCCCACCCCTTTTTTCATTGTCAACTTATGTTTTTGATGTTTTGTAGAATTCATATCCACAATGAAATTGATTCGGAGAGAATGCCTCAAATGGTGTTTAAATGAGGTGAAAATACCTCTCTGTATCGAAAAAAAAAAGTGTCAAAGAAAATGTAAGTAGTGATTACAATTTGCAAAATTCTGACCAACAGGTCAATAATAGAACCATGTTTGGCATACATTTAAGCAACTTAGTTCCACTACTTGAAAAAATTAGTCACAATTAAGCTTTTCTCTGTTGCGCCTCCTACTGCACAATGTTGATTTTTTTTTGTAAGCGTTTAATTTCAAACACTTTTACTACACGCATAATGTTCTAGATTTATTTCCTATTTTCTTTTTCTTTTTTGTATTGTAGTCGTCCCTTTTGACAGCTTCAGTATTTTATTTTGAGCACTTGACACCTTGCTACATGCTGTGCATGCTTTTAACTGTAACATGCTTGATTACCACCAAGATTGCCAGGCTAGATACAGCCAAGCTTGAGAGCACCAATAAAACTTACAACTGACAGCTTTCAAAAATTAATCTTTCAAATCTTTCACATTTCTTTAAAAAAAAGCATTAATGGCCTATTAACCTTCCCTCTTTCTACTAAACCCTTTCGTTTCTAATTTCAGCGTGCAAAAGATTTTGTTAAAGAGCTCTTACTAAAAGAAATGAAGTGTACTTTTTTTGTGTGAGCAAACAAATGACAATTATGTCACCCTGTCATTTGTAGTATTTCTTTTAATGTACATGTAACATGTGAATTCCTTCATCCTTTTCTTTCAATGTCAGATTTTGTTTCCTTATTTATGTTCACAATTCGGAAAGTAGACATTTTGCCCCCTTTCTTCCCCAGTGTACTTTGATGAGAACATGCAAGTTCACTATAAATCTGAACTGCTGTTCATAACATGGAGGCTAGAATTATGATTTTCATTGTTTGTGTTCGTAATCCAAATACTGTCGCACTGATTGTATTCTGTTTTTTGGTTTATCCATTTCGTTCTTTTTGGTCATGAAGGATTTAGGGTGAGCGTATGTTTGTAGAATACACTCAAGTGAAACACAAACTTGTCTTGAAAGACATTTCAGTGCACAAAGATTTTGTTAAAGAGCTCTAACTGAGGCACTTGTAGTGTACTTCTTTGTGTGAACATACAAATGATATACTTCTGTCATTCTGTCATTGGTATGGTTTTGTATGTAGTCCCAAGAAATTGTATCATGATTTCAAGGTTCATATTGCATATTTAAAGTGGCATGTTAAAGCCTGTTTAGTAAGAGATAAAAATCAAAAATTAAAAAAGAGACTGGTAAGGTTTAGTAAAGAGATGTAACTTAAGTGTTTGTGTTAAAGTTAAATCACTCTATGCAATGCCCACTTTCACCAGAAATCTGGTGACATTTTTAAGTAAATAGAGCTGTGATATCACTGTAGGTCATGTTACACCTAAGAGAGCACCATGCATTCACTGTATGTTTGCTTCACATACTATCAGTGGTCATTGGGGACAAAGTATATAATTCTTAGGTTCTTCCAACAAGTAAATAACTTCTCTTTTTTTCTACAGTTGCTAGTTTCTTGATGCATTGATGTATTCTTCAGGTTTTGATATAGCTGCTCATTATTTGGACATTAAAGGTTGATAATGATTATGCATACAGTTCATCAAAAGTTTGAACATCATTAGTTTTAGCTGTCTCAGAATGAGTAGCTCATGAAGTGTTTCTAAAGCTTTTGAAGTAGAAACCCAGATGTTTGCTTTTTTTTTCACTCTCAAAGACTTATATGTGTAAAACAAATGTACAAAGAGATTGTCATCTCCTGAATAATTTCATACCTCCTTTGTCATCTATGACATACATCATCAATCTATGTCATATCAATTTTCAGGTTTTAATCAGCTTTTGGTAATGGATTTTTTTTTTTTTTTTTGCAAGAAACATGCTGACTAGTTTGAATAGGTAAACATGGAGTTCTATGCATATCTTATAAAATCAAAATTACTGCAAAGTCTTGAAGACCATTTACACTCAAAGATACCAATGGAGATCAAAGTAGGATGTAGTTATCAAGAGCATTTTCCTATCGTTATAAAACAATTTGTTGTGGATGGTGGATGGTGGATCGTGGATGTAATGGGGACCTCCCTATCATTTTAATGTCAAGAATTTTTAGTGCTCACTACCTGACATTCAAATCTAGTCAGTCTGGAACTTGCTGGAATCAATTGAGCCATTTCACACCTCCACAGTCGTGTTAAAATACCTCAAGAAATGTTGAACGAATATTTTTAAGCTACCTTCCCATATTTCTATCTTTGTTTGGAAGTCAGCTTGGAATTGGGGAGGTGAGAATTCATTAGTGTTAAACTTCATGATGTTCAGATCATGTTGAAGCACCTCTTCTCAAAGCAATCCTATTACAGCACTAAACAAGGGATCACATTTTATTTTTTTTATTTTTTTTATTTTTTGGTTAAATTAGAGCAGTATTGCAATGAATTGAATTTTGTCTTGTAGAAGTTCTGTCATGGTGAGCTTTGTAAAGGGATTTATTTAGTTTACAAGTTTTCCACTCCAACCTTACGTAGCTTCCTTCTTGAAGCATAGTACACAACAATTATGTGATTTAGAGTTCTGGACATATGGGTGTACATTAGTAGAATGTGAAATTAATTCATGATGTTAAAAGAGCTTTTTAAGCCTTCTCCAAGTAGTTGTGCTTCAGGCATGATTTTATACAATCCTCGTTGATTTTCAGAAAGTGCTGCAAACTGTAAGAGCTAATTCTTGTCAAAAGGATCACCTGTGGCAAGAAATAATGAAGTGAAGGCCAGTTTCTTTAACTGTAATTCTCTTTAGATAGCAAATAATGTTGATATATATATATATATATATATATATATATGTATATATATATATACTTTTATTTTTAAGTGGCTTGTTCCTGTTGGATTTTTTTCCTTTTTTTTATTGGGGGTTACATTGTTATTGTACGCTCTGATTCATTTTAGCAGAATCTTCTGTTGGCAATATCATCCTCTACTCATTATCTTTTGAGATTTAATGCTTCTTCGTAATCTTCTTGGGAAGAAAGATGCAAAGTAAAGAATAATAGGAATATTGTTTCCTAGAAATGGCTTTACATTATATGTCAGAATGATGGCATCTACATTGTACTTCCTGTGAAGTTGTAGAGAATGTGTTTTTGATGTGGGGAAACACTCAGTGAGTTAGCATTAATTAGGCCATGACACAGTATGCCATGCAGGTGACACATCTATCAGGAAGTTATTTAGGGGATATGTTGCTATATACAGTCCTGACATCATAAGTATGTCAACTAGATCATTTTGCCCTGTGCATGCGGTAATGGAACAGTATTGCAAGAAAAGTCACTGTTTTTTCTCTGTGTGTTTGATTACAGTAATTTCCATGACATGAAAATTTGCTACCAGTTGTGTAGGTTTAGAAATGGATAAAATAACATGGGTTGATTGGATCTTGTAAATACGATCATAACTGTTAGGTCAAAAGTCCCTGTATCAATGAAGGATTGACAACATGTTTGTGAGAATGCAGTTTGAAAATGAACCACAGGCTGAATCACACATGGTTTAAAATCCAAACAAAACAAAAAACAAAACATGTGACAGTGAAATATATATAAGCCAGTACTACAGGTTTGTGCATGTCTACAGTGTACATCTAGTATTGAAATAATGGAATCATGTAGCTTTTCATAGTAAATAAATGGATGAAGAGTAGGAACTTAGAAAAATACAGGAAATGGTAGTCATTTTTTGTTTCAGGGATGTTGAATGTTGCTGCAGTAAGGCTGCATATTACCTTGTTTGCAAAAGAAGAATTTATAAAAACAGACAAGAAATTTAAGGTACTGCATTAACTTATCTTTCCTGTGAACTACTAGGAGCATAGCAAACTCAATGTACATAGGGAAGGTTATCAGCCAGTGTATTATACCACTTGGTCATCGCTGTCTTTATTAATTAGCTCTTTTCATCGACTGAAATGGGCCCAAGATTGTCGTATGTGATACACTTGGTTACTAGCTGCTGACTTGGTGCAACTGAGCATTGCAATGTAGTTTGCAACCTCGAAGTTTTGCCAGCGTTTCTTCCTTTAAGTTTGCAACCTCAAGGTTTGCCAGCATTTCTTCCTTTAACCCACCAAGTCCCAGGAGTCACATTTCTGTGGTTTCATAATTATTACTACAACTTGTATTTATTGTTGGCATTTCATTGGGCAGAGTATGGAAGTTCTCTTTCAGTCAAGTTCTGTGATCCTTTTCATACTCAATTTTCTTTTCACTTGCAAAAGTTTTAAAAGCCTTGTGAATGCTAAATTCATAACTGATGGCAGTGCAATTTATGAGATCAAAGTTCTTGTTTTCTCTCGAATGGCAAATATTTATCTGGGTTTTTTGTTTTGTTTTGTTTTGTTTTTGTTTTTGTTTTTGTTTTTTATTTTTGTTTTTCGATTTTGTGCCAAATTAATGAAGGTGATCAGTTCCGTGTAATCTCTCTCCAGTATAAGATATGCAGTGGAATTCCCAGATGCCAAGCTAAGTTAAAGATTGCAAGATAAACATTTCTGCAAAAATGTCCCTAGAGCTTGATGGGTCAAAGAGCATGCATGTTATCAGACTGGCCAGGTAGAGGCAGTACAGTGTCTTATGTTTATATTCATGCGGCAGCCAAATTTATATGTATTGTTGCATGATAGTTTCATAGCACTTTTTTCTTTTTGTCTATGATTGGCTGAAATTGTCATGTAAAAGACATATTTCTAGCTCCATTTCATGATTTACTTCTTTTTGTGACTCTTTAGGAATTAATATCTACCATGTTTGAGGTGCAATCAAAGTGTTGCTACAATTGTATGTCTATCGTGTGCATTGAACAACATTTCAAAATGTTTGGATCTTTGACGAGCCTTCGGAGTTAGCCTTTACTATCGTTTCTGAGTTTGGCGTTTGTCTAAAAAATGAAACAAAAAAATTTTAATGATGTCTTAGTTTAAGAAGCAGACTAGTGATGCATTAATTTTACAATTGGATGCCCTGAATAGCTTTATCGCTTCAGCAGGGTGACAAATTGTTGGTTGGGGCTCCAGAGTGGAGATAACTGTGATCTGTAATCAGCACATAATACCATCAAAGAGGATGATCATTAGGGACATCCAAGAGCTGTAACCTTCATGGATAAGGCTTTGGAATAGTTTCAAGTTTGTGCTTACTTTACATGGGCACTGAAAAAGTATTTAGTACCTATTTTGCAAGTAACCATGGGACCATTGGTGTGAAGTCCTCTTGGAAGGGCTGTGCAATGAGGAGAAAGTGCCTAACCAAAGAGTGCTGCTGCTACTACTGCTACCATAGTCTACTGGGATTCTTAAAATCAAGGTCTTGGTCCTGGTCTTGTCCACCCAAGGCAAACTTTGAACTCATAATGAGGCTGCTGTTTCTTGCTGTCTCTCTCATACTTGTGGTAGTACACTGTATTCAAAGTATTGGAAGTTATTTGTCAGACTGGCCTGTTTATTGAAGTCTGCATGCTTCTAGGTTGTACATGAGGTCACCTACCCTTGGACTAACTCCACTTAAGTGATTGTGTGCTGCTAGATGATCCATATTTGAAGTATTGGTCATGGTAGACTATTGTGGACTATTCAGGTGATTACAGTCTATGTGATTGAATGTAATTGAAATGTAGCAAAATGTCAGTGAAAGGTATGTCCTAGCAACAGACTTTGATTTGATCGCTCAGACAAGAGCATCACAAGAACTTCATAGAACAATGGTCTCCTTCCATGGTGGGACAATCATCAGATGATGAAAATAAAAATTTAAAGACGATCGTTCATCCTCCTGGTGATCATCTTTTTTATTGGTTACATCAATGGGAACTGGTTCTATAGTTGTTTGACAGACTTTTACAGGCATCTGCATTTGCTTCGAGTGAAGAACCTTTGAAGGAACAGTGGCCTTCTGTGGAGGAGCTGATAACTGGAGGGGGAAAAAAATCAACAACAAAGAAGTCAGTTCTGGAAGAATGATTCTGGTTTAATACAGGTGTTTGTGAGATCTGTCAGGAAGGCTGAACTCAGAGTGAACTTACTTTAGGAGCGCTTCATCATAGATGGGGGCCATCCAGTCCTGCATCTCCTTGAGATCAGGGACCATTGTAATCTTCAGTGATATATAATAATAATATATCAATTTATAAAGCGCAAAACCTATAGACATATATTCTTCTGTGCTGCAAAAGCTTCTGATGTGCTTAGTAATAACGAATAGTTAAATAAAAAGAAGTGTTTTGAGTCATGATTTAAAGACTGCTACTGTTGGGGATTTCCGGACTTCTAATGGTAGATCATTCCAGAGTTTGGGAGCTGCACAGGCAAATGCTCTGTCTCCCAATGTTACTTTTGTTTTACGTGTTGGAATCTGTAAAAGAAGAGTGTCCTTAGAACTGCGCAAATTATATTCCGTATCTTCACTTCCTGTGATGCATACATCCATTTGCTTGCTATGTGCACTATCTCAGCATTATTCCAATGCTGCTCCCTGAAATACTTTACTTGCTCCTCTGAGGAAGGTGAGTGTCCTTTTAGCACTCACTACCAAAGCTCACTAATATCCTGGCTATCGTAAGTCTTAAAGTCCAGAATGAAACCATGTATGAATAGAAAGAACAAATATTGTCACTAAAGGTATGTTACAAGATCTCAAAAGGCGATATCAAAGGGGCGCGACACTCCATATGCCACTGTTTTCCATACCTGCTATGCTGTGCCCTGCTCACTCTGTAACAGGGCAGACTTTGATTGCACCTCATACATGTACCTTGCATTTTTTTTTTTCTCTCTCTCTCTATCTTTTTGTCTGGTTATATTTTCTTCTTGCCCATTTCCTTCTCGTCTGTCTTTGATGGGTTTATTACAATTACAGCATTTAAGTAATTTATTTGTGGCCAGTAATAAGACTTGAAATGCATTTGTGTCTTTTATCCTTTGTATATACTCCACAGCTATGTCATGTTAGATTTATTATTTAACAAACAGCAGCTTTATGATTTATCTATCAGTGAATATGCCTGATCCTTATTTACAGACAGCCAAGTTCATGTATGACTTTTAAATTAAAGAAAGAAATGATAGCAGTAATATTAATTTGGTAACACATGAACTATGATGTAATTATTTAGGTAATTGATTTCTTGTTACTGAATTCTAAAATTAATCCGTTTTGTTCAAGATAAAGATATCTAGTCAATTGGTAGCAGAGCAAGTCTTCTGTATTTTGATAAGTGATATTCATCAAAGTTATGTGCCTGAAAATTGAGCAATAATCATATTATTGTTTTTACATCAGCTATCAAAGAAGAGGCTAAATATACAATGTTTATTTGTAAAGAATATGAACAATTGTTTCTGTCCTCAGAGGTAATTCAATTCAGTTGTATACAGATGTCAAATTTCTCAGTGGTGTTCTGAAACAATTATCATTCTTTGTGTGTTAACTGCAATATCATACCTTGTAAATGCATCAATCGTGACTTTAATACGACAAAGTGCAATGTCTGGTTGTATCTCAATGTATTTTTATGTTCTGAATTCCAACCTGACCTCGTAAGGAGAGTGAAAAAAAAACAACCCACCATGGCCTATCCCTTTCATTCACTAGTTGTGATTCTCCATGTTATGTTACAACGATTTAATTTTTATAGAGAGTGAATCTGAAGGAAGCGATGACATGCCACCCCCGCAGGTTGTCACAGCGCACCGTCTTAGGAAAGCCATGCTGCCCGGTACATATCTGTCAATAATTCATCCATTTCACATGTATATCTGCTACTTGTAAATTATTTACTGACTTTCACTATTCACTATGCTACTACTGTGTACTACTACTGCTACTACTTCTTATTCATTTTTTTGTTTTTGTTTTTTGGTGCTTTCTGCATTTCTTGGGAGAAAGGAATAAGTTTTCTAAAAGGTTTGCAAAATGAATTTGCTAGGGATATCTAGGATATGGGCAGAAAAAAAAAGCAGGCGAACTAGTTGCTATTTTGCACTGATAGTTTTGTTGAGCATGGGTGAAGTCTATTGCACTATTAACCACTTACCACATGAGTGTGTCCTTTAGCACAGATTTTGAGCTAATCATTCTCCCTATTCAAAATCACTATAAAACTTGACCAGGAAATATCTTGCACATACGATAGCTCTAAAGACTTTTTTCAATTGTATGTCTAGTCAAAGCTTTATTTATAGGGATTAAAACAAAATAGGAGATGCTGTTTTTACTTACCTGTCATGTAAGACAGTTTATGACATTCATGACAAATTTCATCAGGGTGCTAACTCTTTTGTTGAAACAAAACAAAACAAAACAAAATTTCAAATTGGAGGGTTTGTCAGTACATCAAGTCAAAATACCAATACCTTACACGAATGTACCAGTTGAACTGGTATGACAATGGATGGATATGGATATTACACTACTAATATTAACAGTATAGATGATAGTGATAACAATAAGGACAATGATAAAGCCCTTTAGAATAAGCAGTGTGATGTTAGTAGAATATAAACTGTCAAGAAACATAGTAAAGCTCAGTAGCAATAATTCATATATATCAAACATACTCAGATGTAATGTAAATCATTTCAACATGATTTGTTTGTATGTGCAGTTAGTAAACATTTGGATATAGTAAAAAAAAAAAGAATTCAATGTGTAGCTGTAGTAATACAATTTAAATCCAGAAAGTGAAAGGATAACATAATTTATGGCCATTTAAGGATAGAAATCATCATTCATTAGATGGAGCTTTTGTTGCTTTGACATGAGTGGTGCTTAGCATACTTTTTGTAGTTTATTTCCAAATAATTTGATGAAAGAGAAGCTCTCAGACTAGATTACAGATTTATGAAGTCAGTCTCACATAGAATGTGCTCTTAACCATCCTCCATATAACACAAGATATGCTGTTATGTTTGATCCCTTCAGAATGTTTCATTGTTCATTGTTCATATAGATTAGCTTGATAAATCATGAATATGGTGACATTGAGTGAGTGCAAGTTTTGTTACAATAGATAATAGTCACAACATGAAGAAGGGGAAAAAAAAGAATCAAATCTGACTTTTTTGCTTTGGGTCTTTTGGGTCATTAGGGGGTTTGCATATTTCAAGTTAGCCTATTTTTCCACCACCCAGGAAAGAAACACAACATTTTGTTGACGTACATTTCAAATGACCATGACAGTATTTTGATTGAACTGAATAATTTTCTGCAGCACCGTATTTGAATCCATTTGATGTATGACTAATGTAGAATTTGTGAAAAAAAATCTGTGAAGAAACAACATGCCATGAATAGATAATGTACTACCGAGAGGAACGAATGGCAAATGACTCGTGACTGAAACTCTTCAGAAGATTTGACATATCCGTACATAACTTTTGGTATGCAACATGGTTTGAACTGATGTGAAGTGATATGTGATAATTATTGTGCAGTCAGTCCAAAACTACTTTTTGTTTTACTGTGAGCTTTGTCTGTTGAGTGGAGAAGTGGAGAGAAGGAGACACAACCTTATCTTGTCCCGCATGCCATGTCATCATTTTGCTGTAGATGATCATTTTGAGTTTTTGCTGCGAGTTTGCTGCATGCATGATACATCCAGTTTAATTTGACTACATAGTGCCGTCATCGTAGATTACTTTTAGTTTGTTTTGTGTAAGTGCTCCTCCCCCTTTTAAACCTTCAAAGCACTGCTGCTTTTGCTTCTGCAAGCTGCTTGCCAAGTGAATCTCCAAAGCCAAAGAGAGAAAAAAAAGAAGTTAACTTGAGCTGGTGAATGGAAGCTTTTCTTGTTGGTGATTCTGGACCTCTCGGCCTCTCCATGCATGTTGTCAGAAGCTCATTCATCCTTGCAATATTTGTTTGTCTGACCTTACAAATTTCTTTGACATCAGCAATAATATAAACATACTTCTCTGTCTGTCTGTCTGTCCCTCTCTGTAGGATTTAATTTCTAGTATGGTTGTGCCATTGAACATTCTTATTATATTTGATATTTATGTATGTTGATCTTTTCACATGTTCAATCAATTTCATGTATAGCTTATCATCTAAAGAAGACTGGTAATTCACTTTTCATTGCTATGTTGACCCACAATAACTCAGGCACTATCACCAGATGCAGTGCAGCTTTAATAGTTCTTGAACAGCCTGAGAAGAGAAAAGGGTCCATCCTTGGGCTGAAATATGCTGATTTTTTTTTCTTTCTGTCTTTTTTCACTTCTCATGCATGTCTTTACAATTTTGCAGAGTGTATTCTGTCATACTATCTATTAACATTACCACTAAGTTTTGTTAGATTGTTGATAATCCACTCTTCATGTGCAGTATGAGGTCACTATAATTGTACAAAGGTTGGTTTTATTGTTTAAAAAGTTTTTGGCCATAGGAATGTTTTTATATATATACAGTATACGACAATACAAGGCAGTATTATTGTTCAATTTATTAGTCATACCAATTTGACACTGCTGGGGTTGGACCATCCTTAGCCAAAAGCAAGGCTTAAAAAAAAGGCCAAGTTATCACTCATTGTATTCTATCATATCACTATGTGCATTCTCTAAAACAAAAACAAAATTAATTAATATATTAAAGCCAAAAGAGCCATGTTCTGATACTCTATTAATTTTGTAGGATATATGGCTGCCACATTAATTTTGTGACTATTTTTCTCTTTCCTTATTCCAAGCTACTTATACCCAGCTCCAGCAGTGTTGAATGCCTGTACTTTGTGATGAAAAATTTCTTCTGTTCTTGAAGATTGGTACTTAAGAGTCTACCATTGATATCTATACATTGTGTTCATGACTTTCAGAATATGGTAACCAGTAAATGTTCTATGTAAAAGTGCTCAAATCTGTGAAATTCCACTGCTTCTTGATTTCTTAAGCACAGACCAGAGCAGTAAAGTATTAGTAAGAATGAGTATCTATTTATGAATTTTCATAGATTATGGGAATTATTGCCAATATGATTACTGAGAGTGGAATGATTCTAAAATTAAGAATACTGTAGCAATGTTTTCTTTCTCAAAGCTTCTGAAGGTTTATGTATGTTATATAGCATGTGTTTCAAGGTTAAGGGGATAACTGGAGTTTCCAGCTCATCAGATTTTTTGCCAAAATTATTTCAGTGGAAGGCGACTTGAAAGAAATCATACTCAAAGATTTGAACACACAGGTCCACATCCTTCAGTTGAGAACCTACAGAATTTGAGCATCATGGCAGTTGTACTAAAGTTTTCACTGATATGGTTCTCAAGTGAGGTTTTATGATTAACTTATACCACATGCAGAGTGATATATACCATAGTTATAGTCATAAGAGAATCAACGGGTTTATGATATATATATATATATATATATATATATATTTTTTTTTTAAAGAAAGAAAATGCAAAATGTACATACATCTGCATCTCTTCTGCGGCTATGAGTCATGTTTCCTTCAGAAATGTCATTACCTCAAATCCCTCCCATCCCTCCCTACCCTTTTCCTTGGTTCAAAGGGGGAAAGAAGGTTTATATTGAACCTTGACCTGTGACCTTGACCCTAGTACCTTTCATCCATGTCCACAAGCTGTGTCCCTTAACTCCTATGCAATTTTGTTAGACATCACTGTGACAATTTTTGTATGCATGCAAAAACAACATTTGAGCTGACATGAAGTTTGTAGCTTTGCTGTGCTTGAAACAATGGCTAGTTTGATTGCATGATGTTTATTGCTCAGAAATGCATGAATGTTTCAGAAGAAACCTCATCATTTTACCACCTGATGCCAGAAACATATATGTTTTCGTCATGAAAACTTGGCAGTTTTCGATTTTCCAGAAGATTATGGCAATCTTATCAAAGTCATTACTGCTTAATTTCTATCAAAAAATATCTTTAAACACTTCAATTGTCGTTTTGAATCTATGTCAGTTTTAATGAATGAAACAGGTATTAATAATACTGTACATTATTTCACTACTGCAAATGCAAGTTTGATACTGTGCATGATAATTTCTTTGGTTTACAGAAATTTATTAATAAACATGTTTGCATGAGTTTAGCCCAGCTCTTCCATCTCAAGAGAAATGTTTGCAGTAATGTATGAAATCCACTGAACGTTCTGATTTTATATATGCAGTTTTTCAAATCTGAAGAACCAATACATTCTTTATCATTTCAGCCCATAGAGATTGAGCAATCGATCAGATAGAATGAAAATATAATTTTTCAGAATCTTAAATTTTGATGATAGAATTGTATGATAACAGTAACATTCTTGTATTGCAGCTTGCACATGGTGCATCATTGTAATATCACATGATTAAATGTTTCAGTTTATTTGCAGACCTTTCTATGTTTGTGTGTTTATGTTTTGTACCTGTAATGTTAATAGACAGCTTAATAGTTATCCCCAAATTTACTTTGATTTTTTTTTTGCACGATGATTAATTTTGTTTTGTCTCTTCTCTCACTCTCTCATCTCACATCCAACCTGAAATTTGTCCAATATTTCTATCTTTCCATTTTCACTCTCGTTGATATCTATTCTGCTGTTTTATCTCTCATATGCTACATTCTGTCTATCCCTATATCTTTCTTTTCTCTTCTCATTCTGTCTGCCTGTTTTTCTTTCATTCTCTCTCTCTCTCTTTCTCTCTATCTTGTTTAATGGTGTCATGTTCCTACTTGAAACATTGTTGCTCTCTCTTGATGTTGCATTGTGTTTGGATGTTTGTGTCTGTGTTTGATAACTGGTATATTCTGTGGATGCTTACGTATGAACGGGGATGTTATGTGTGGTTGTGTGTGTGTGTGTGTGTGTGTGTGTGTGTATGTATGCATGTATATGTGTGTGTGAATGTGTGTATGTGTATGTGTGGGTTGTTATGTTCATTTATGTATGTTTCTATCTGTGTATGTATCTTGGATTGATCTTCGTTCAATCTGATGTACACATTGTGTGATGCGGTGCATGATTGTGTATCTCGCTAACACACTATCATACATCATTTTTATTTCATCTTTCCCCCATCCAATCATCACACCCACTCATCTTTATTTCTGTGTAACACTGTTCAAAACAAACCTGTTCATCTTTTTTCCATGAAATGCTTGTTTTTTGTTGTTTTTTTTTACATTTGTTTCATCATGTGCTATTCTATCCAATCTACTTGTTTCTATGTCTTGTTATTTGTCTCCATACCCCTTTCACTGCCGCCCGCTTTCTCCTATATCCCACACTCGACATTGTCACTGAAACTGTCTTACAAAATTTATTTTACATGCTGCAAACATGTTACTACATCTTCATTCTGCTCCTTAACATATGTCTGCTTTATTGTCTCAACTTATATATTCATATTTCTCGCTCTCTCTCCCATTCTTTCCTTCTCTGTCTTACTAATATCATGTTGCTGTCTTCTCAAAACAAAATGTTTCATGTCCAACCTTTGAACATATCCTTCTTCTTCGTTTCTTTTGTATCTCTGTTATTTTTTTTTCTGTTCTGCTTTAAAAAAAAAAATGTCAATCAATTGTTTTTGTAAACCATTATCCCATAATGCTTTGGTGCTAACTGACCTGTGCCTCATCATGTTCACTACTTGTCTGCTAATTGTCCTCACTTGTATCTCTGTCATGTCAATATTGCTTATCTCTTCCCTCCCGTTGTAATTCTGTTTCCCTTTCATTCACCTGTCCATGATGTAACTCCTGCCCATTTATCGTCACCCATTCAACCCTTTCAAAAATCATTACATTTGTCTACCTCTCACATCATATTCCCCAAACATTGTCTGCTTGTTTCATTGGAAAAAAAAATCATCCTGCCTCATATACATTTTCCACATCATCCCTTCCTTCTTTCCCCCAATCCTTCCTTTGTTTTGTCCTTCCATCAATCATCCCAAAATGGTGGCAATCCCTATTGTCTCATGGTCATACAAAAATGCTCTCCAACCCCTGCTGGCTTCCTCCCGTATCCTGCTCCTCCTACTCCTCCTCCTCCTGCTCTCCCCATCCTCCTCCTCCACCACCACCTCCTCCTCCTCCTCCTTCCCTGTCCTTCCCTCCCTCCCTTCCTCCCCTCCTCCACCACAACCCGGGCCTGGATTTGACTTAGCCGCTGAAGGATACAGTGATGGTGCTGTTTCCCCACCAGGCAACACAGACGCTCACCCCGAGTTCAAGTTCCCTTCCAAGGATTCTATAGGCAGCATCAGCGGGAGCAGTATCGGCGTGGTTGAGGAGGAGTCCAAACTCAAGCACACAATGAGTGTCAAGATTAATGCCAAGAAGGTAAGAGAGTTTGACCACTGGAGACCACTTCTGGCTCCCATCACGGTTCTCATCTATAGACTTTCAAGTTATGTGTACTGTACAAAGTGAAGGTCATCTACTGTTTTTCTCTAATATAGATAATCATGATTACTTAGATTAGATGGATTATTTTCTCTGTGCGTAAAGATTTGTGTCAATGTTTTGTTATTAATTCATAAGGCATGCCAAATATTAAATTGTTAGGTGTGGCTGTCACTCTGCATGATACTAACAGCACATCCTCGATACAATAATATAGCAATGTAAAGAGGACCAATTTACGTAAAATGATTTTGTATAGCATGTGGAGTACATCATGCAAGACTTCGCAATTTTCAGGACAGTCATATTATGAACTTTCTGAAGCACAGAGAACTCGATGCCTGTCTGTCTAGCAATTCATTTTTGTCATATTCAAAATTGTGTATTGCCGAGTACAGAAGTGTGCAAGTAGTTTGAATGCTACTGTTGGACTGACATATTTGATAATACTGGGTATTTATTTCGTTGTGATGATTTGGGACTGGTACTTTTCTTGCGGAGCATGCCAGCAATGTCCACAATCCATGATCTTACAGTCCATGTACCCACTTCTTACTGGTACATGATCCCAGACTGTGATGCATGCATCCTGCCTGATTTCACTCTGTTAGGATTTCAAACCTGAATAGTTTCCTACACGTAATCTATGTGGAATATCCACTATAGCATCATTTTTCATTTAGCTGAGTGTGTGTGTTTGTGTGGGATGGATGGGGGGGGGGGGGGGGTGGGGGATTATATTTGTTTTTCTCTGTCATAACACCTGCAAATACCTGTATCATTAAGTATTCTTGACCTGCTTGTGTGTATTTGGTACATTGGTTGGGTCGTGAGAAACACCCAAGTGGTTGAAAAAAATGGAGACTAGTCCTGTGTGGGAATTCCTAAACCATACCGTCATGTCATGGTTGCCAGCCAATAACAAGAAAGCAAAAATTGCACCAATTACTCTTTTCAGATTTCTTCAGGAACGACAAGCAGTAGCAGCATCCGAGATCAGATACCATTGCAGCATATTGTGAGTTTGTCAGTCTGGCCCCTATTTCATTAAAAATATAAATATATAAAATTAGTCATTCCTCAAAACAACATATGCATTTAACCCTTTTCTCTCCATTTCACTCGACTGGGGAAAAAAAAAATCTCGAAAAAACAAAAAACAAAACAAAACAAAACAAACAAACCTCCTTTCGGGGGAAAATTTGCTGTAATGTATGTTTTCATAATTTGGGATGTGGTGACTGAAATTTCTCCCAATGTGTGGCCTGTGTGTGCCATCTCTGTGTACAATAATTGTAAGCGTAATTACATGACAATTGTTGTTCTGATAAATTAGTAATTTGACAGAGCAGGTGACTATGAATACTGCTCTGATGGGCCATTTGTATTTCTGGGGGGCATTTCATGAAGCATTTTGTCCGACAAAGTTGTTGGACAAATTTGCTCTCAGCCAATCACATGCAAAGATTTCAGTAGCTTGTAACAGTTTGTCAGAAAAATATCCGACCAAAATGCTTCATGAAATGCCCTCCTGGATAGTTTTCTGCCCCTATGTCACTGATCATAGCAAGAAGCTAGCCTGTTGTGATGATCTGACCTCTCAAAGACATGAGAGTGCACAAGCCTCAAACAGCTATTCGTTGTTGGTAGAGTACCCCAGATATTGATTTTTGGATGACAATTATCAGTGGTATTGATGAATGTAGCATCATTTCAAAAGATGGTTGAGTATCAGATATTAGAGTACAAAATCACCCTTTCATGCTGATGAAAATGGCATGACAATTGGAGTGACATAGTATGGGTCTGGGTTTGTTTTTGTTTTATTGTGTAGCATTCTTGAATGGTATGGACATGTGGTGTGATATGGTCTGTTTTGAAGTTTATATACAATTCTTTGTCCTTTTATATGAAACAAGATTAAGATTTTGAGTTATACAAAGGCATGTCCATTTAGAGTTTTCATGAATAACAAATATCACCCACATAGAGACATTTATTGGGCGGAGAGAAATGAATCACCACAATCTGGTTCAACCTAACACATGCAGATATACATAAGAGATTTTTGTTTGTTTGTTTAAGATGTTTCTCATCAAAAAGTTGTATGTTATAGTAACTATTGACTTGTCTGAGGAGCACTATCCCATAATGCAAATCAGTATTGTGTAGAAACAGGTTACCAAATGAATTGGCATGGTTAAATTCAGAGAAATTTTCAACTTGCTCTCTGCAGTATTTGGTTGGTCTTGTACACCACTTTTGTTGTTGCTGTTGTTGATCTGTAAAGCAAAAACATCACAGAATTGGGACAAGGATGTTGAACTCATTTACCACATCACAGACTGAAATATAGTCAATATTTCAATGTGAGCATTGATCCTGACATGCTGCATAATTTTCTGTGCATCAAAATGTCAAGGGTGTGCATTCTAGGTCATCCTGTAATTACCCTCTGGTCTCTGGCAACACATACCACTTGATTTGATCATACCCCCCCCCCCCCTTATTTGTTGAACCTGTTTTGATACTTACAGACACAATATTACCTGAATTTATGAACAGTAAATAGTAATCATAATTGCAGATAAGTTTAATACAAATACTGCAAATTTGCTTGCAGCCTTTTGCTGTGTCAAAATTCTGTAGTGCTTCTCGTGTAGGAAAATGAATGGATTGAATTGTAAAGTGAGTTTGATAACAGCTGATAATGCATGATTGTTGTGATTAATGACTAAATGTTTGTGATAAGTAATGCCATATCATCCTTCATGTAATTTGATGAATTGTGTAATCATTTATTGATTATGCCCAGCTCCCATAAATTTGTACATTGATTAAATGTGAACTTTCAAACTATAGCGTAAAGGACATTTGATTAAACCCTCTTTTGCTCTCTCTCTCTCTCTCTCTCTGTATTCATCTATCTATCTATCTATCTATCTATCTATCTATCTACCTATCTATCTATCTATCTATCTATTTATCTATCTATCTATCTATCCTTACTATCTTTCTATTTGTCTTCTGCTGTCTTTCTCTCTTTCACTCTATCTTCCAATATTTGTATTTGTCACCATATTTTTTTTTGCAATATCTGTACACCTTTCAATTTGTTAATCCATTCTGTGTCTTTATCATTCTATCTATCTATCTGTCTATCTATCTATCTATCTATCTTTCTTTCTATCTATCTGTGGTCATCTATATCTCCATATATTTCTACAATTACTTTATCTTCATGTGTCTATATCTGTCTAAGTATCTTTCTGTTCATATGTCTGTCTATCTATATATCTATCTATTTCCCTATTTCTCCATCTCTGCATTCTGACGACAGGGAGAGCTGTTGTCACAGGAGGATGAGGCTGCTGTAGTGGCTCAGTACCGCTACACTGGAGCCACCACCAATATCCATGCCTGCCTCTCTCGCCTCGTCAACTATGCACAACCAGTCAAGTTCCAGGGCTTTGATGTTGCTGAAGGTAAGATGTGTAGAAAAGTCCAGTTTGATCAATACCTGTATTCACCTCAAGAGGATTAAGGGTCATGGTTAGCAGCACTAGTGTTCACAGATATTTGGGCCAGGTGAGGTTGTTTAGAACCAGTTTCCATGGTGATGAATGGTTGTGACATCACACCTTGGGTACTGTATATGCTCGTTAGATTGCCTGATGATTTCTCTATTGAACAAGTTATGATTAAACCAGAGATATGAGATGGTTCATCCTCCTAATTTGGATATGAAACAAATGTTGCTGATCAATATTAATGAAAATATATAAACAAATGAAACAATTGCCTGCACAAGTGCTTTAAATTACCGTCTAGCCTGAATTAACAACTCATTTAACAATGTATTGTATATTGCTTATCTGGGGTGGAGGGGGGTAAGGCTTGTGAATGTGGAATCAATATTTTCCATGTTCATCTCTATTAAACTACTCTCTACATCTTGAAATTTTCATTCTTTTCTTTGATTTGGTTGCAGAGAGGAATCTACATTTCAACATGTCGTCCTTCAACGAGTCTGTAGGACTTGGCTACATCAAGACGCAGTGCATAGAGTTTGTCAAGTATCCTTTGAACGTCCACACAAGACTTTGATAAGCTGAAAGCGCTGGTCAGACTTGTCCAAATCTGATAACTGCAGTGTTTTCAATAGATGCATGAATTCATGTTATCGGCCGCATGAGAAATCAGTTGAATTTTGCCTTTTTTTTCTGAGGGGGGGGGGGGGTCATTTTTCTTTACTCTTTTTATATCAACCATAAAACTGAACTGAAACTGAAACCATGCTGTACAGTATGTCCCAAAAAAAATTAAATTCGGATTTTCGCAGTGGTAACTCCCAATATGATTAAACTGTCTAGATGCTACTTTAGGGTCTTAAAAGATAACATCTTAGCTCTATTTCGCAGAAAACCCCAATCAATTTGGGTAAGCGGTCACAGAAAAATGTGGATTGTTGTAAAGCATGTCATGAGTCTGATTCTTCCAAGTTTAGCACTTGGATGCTCGTGGAAGTGCATATGAATGTGTGAACACAATAGCCAGAACTTGGAGGGAAGAGATTCCTGCCATGCTCTACAGAATTACTCATTTCTCTTTGACCACTGAAGCAAATCAGATGGGATTTTCTGTATGATGTGGGTGATGAGTTCTAGTTTCACACCCTGAAATTGCATTTGGATTGATTCACTACTTTTAAAGTTATCATTGCGGAGGGTCCCGTTGTAATTCTTTTTTTGGTACATACGGTACAGGCTTATTGTAAGCATTGCTGGGATTGGATGTACTCATTCACTTTTGAAACAGTCTAGAACCCACTCAACAGCATGTTGTGTATTAAACCATTCCAAAGTAAACTCATTCAGTTCAGTTCTCAGAGATGCACTCAAGCCTGTGCATTATATGTGTACTGACAAATGACTGACAAGAATTTTGTAATTAGTCCCCTCAAGGGCTGTTTTACCGACATCGGTATTAAAGACTAAAGTTACTGATAAGATGCACTGGTTTACTCTGATGTAAAACTTCATCAAAAGCAATGTCACTAAAAAAAAATAATGATAATAGTAATAAAATCATCAAAATTGTCCTTGTTGGTCCTTTCTTGTTTTATGTGTGCAAAAATGTCGGGTCTCTTCCTTAACTTGGTGATCTTTCAGTTACAATAAACGTCAGATGAGCAGGATCTACCCCAAAGGTGGGCGCTATGACTCCAGCAACTACATGCCACAGATCTTCTGGAACGCCGGCTGCCAGATGGTCGCCCTCAATTTTCAGTCCCCCGACATCGGCATGCAACTCAATCAGGGAAAATTTGAGTATAATGGCTCCTGTGGGTGAGTCAGATGTATTACTGCTTTTTCCAGTCATTGTGCTTGCAATACATAAAGTGTTTCCTCCTTTCCATTACTGTATATTATCAAAGAGTGGAATTGTTAGAAAAGTTTTACTCCCCCTTCTATAGCAGCATAATTTTCATACTTTGGTAGTCTCGGGCTCAACATGCAGCAATGTATATTCATTTAGATATCTTTATTTATGTATTCACACAGTGCACAACCCATTGATGAAAAAACGAAAACACAAAAACCTTGACTGTCAGTTGTATCCACAAAATAGTTATACAAAATTGTACAATTCGAAACAAGTGTCACAGAATACACTGCACCATGTACTAATGTTAAATAGCAAAACACAGATATGGATCGAAATGAATACACCAGTTACAGTGAATCTAACAAAATGAATGAAACATTAAGAAGTGCATTCGTGCTCTCAAGAAAGTCATGAAGACTCTTTTATTTCAGGCTGGGACTGCATTTACATAATATGGAAAGCTGTGATGCATTTTTGTACCCTTTAAAAGAGTGATATATGAAAATGGAATTACAAATAGGATATTGGTGAGTTTCTTTGATGACTCATATTTGATGTAACATGAGAAGTAAGCCCATTCATGCAAGGAAATGATATTCATTTTCTTCCATCCATCAGAAATTGTTCAGTTTCAGATTGTGTGGGTGGAGTCCTTGCCATGTGTTGTGTGATGACTTTAGGGGAATGAGTTTTAAGTCATGATTGCTTATGGAGATGAGTCTGAGAGTCATCAATATCCTTTCTACTACAAACTCATCAGATGACACACAATGTTTCTATCATTACCTGCCACTGCCCTGCATTCTGTATTAGCTCACTTTCTCTAAAATCGTAAAGCATGACATCATGACTATTGGTCTCTTGGATGGGAAAACATTGCTCCCATCACAGATTGAAATGATATCAGTCAAATGACTCAACCTAGGGCTGTTTGATTCATTAGAAGATTAAATTACTCAACTACCATGAGCTTGATTACTCAAAGTTTTGAATATGTCTTCTGTGAATATGGATCCATCGTGCATATCATATCATTACAACCTGCTATAAAAGGTTATGTTGCCTTTTTTCGTGTGTGTGTGTGTGTGTGATACAGGTACTTACTGAAGCCAGATTTTATGAGGAGACCAGACAGGACATTCGATCCTTTCTCCGAGTCACCTGTTGATGGTGTCATAGCAGCAACATGCTCAGTTCAGGTTAGTTTACCAGTCTCTCCTTTCACTACTGAAAGAATCCATGTCTTTACTTTATTAGCCAATTTATTGTCCACTCAGTGCATAATGTCCATGTCAATCAGTTGCAATGTCCATGTAGTTCGTAGATTTATGGTTAACTGACATGCCTTGTGTACAGGATGTGCTGTGAGAGAAAAAGTAATTAAGTTAATTAAGTCCTCTCAGGTAGAAATAATGTTTAATAGGGTTCTGTTTAATGTGTTCAATAAAAGAAAAAAGAAATCTTAGCATCACTGCTGGAGAGTCCTGGGTTTGATGCTGACTGCTCCAGGCTGCTGGGCTTTATTTTTACCCTTCCTACTTCATCCAAAATTTGCCAAATCCTGCATGAGACATTTTTTCCCCCAGCTTTTATGCATAGCAGAAGCAAATTACTGAAGTAGTTTCACAAAACCCTTTCGTCCCTTTTCTGTCTGAATGTTGGATGAGCAGCAATTTAAGTGACATAATTTTCGGGAACGCTGCATTCCGCATGAGTCACGGTAATGCTGTAATCTTGCTTAACTGCGAGGGAGGGAAGAACCAACTACTTCCTGACTGTTTCCTCTTATGTCTCTGACAGCCCTCACGTAATTTATGGTCACATTATCCCATTCATATGTAATATCCATCAACTTTTATCTGCTGAGGCAAGTAGCATCATGTTCCAGGCTGGAGGAGAAATGGGGGGGGGGGGGGGAAGGGGGTGGGAGAAGGTTTGCCATTCTGAGAATAGGAAATGAGCAACGGCGGACAAGTAGTTAGGAGAGACGGAAATGAACTATAAATTGAGAATTGAGGAGAAGGAGGAGGAGAGATGCAGAAGGACATAAGACAAAGTGGAAAGAGATCAAGAGATAGGAGGATAAGTGGAGTTAGATTTAGAGTACCCCACAACACAAAAACAAATGGGAATAATTTATGCTTTCCCACCCACATGGTAGATGGATGTAGACATCCTAAAGAGCGTCTAAAGTAGACAAGTCTGCTTTAATCTCTACCAAACTCTTTTTCTTGATAGACAGCAGCTAGTCTCTTCAATATCAGTTTCTCATATCACATCACATTCTCCTCCGTGTGACAGTGTTTGCAGGTTTACAGCTTTTAATCCTCTGCATACCACATTATATCACCTGCTCATAGGTTTGTTTGTAAAATTTGTGCACACTTTGACTCTTTGGAACAGAAAAGATTAAACGTGTATTCAACACCATGTTTTGTGTATACCGCAACATTTGGGATGTTGGAGGGATTACACATCTTTAGTCAGGCTCTCCCCCCCCCCCCCCCCCTTGACGGTATATGTCTGTCCATTAGTCAGGGCCAGTCTGATTAGTCTGATGATGTAGCAGCTTAGAGATGGAAAATATCCACCTGGAAATTATGAAGAGATGTTTTATGTGTATGTTTGTACACTTGTATTCTTTGGTGTTGAAAATAAAAATGAATAAACAAATAAAGAAAATAAAATACCAGGGGGAATCCAAAGAATAGGATCATGGCCATTTGCCCACACCCTTCTATTCTCATAGTTTTGGAGATATTAAACATTTTGTTCTGAAGCATGTGTCCACCCATTTTCTTTATCTATGTTTACAGGTACTCACAGTTTTATGTATGTACCAGTTACAACAGAATTCATGTACTGTAAAAGTGGAAATTTTCGCGGTGTCGAAATTTTCGTGCATTTCACGCAACCAGAAGCTAGCGCGAAAATAAAAGCACGCAGATATTTTTGCGTGCCATATGTTCCATTGGTGGATGTCTTGATTCCGCGGAATTAAAAACACGCGAAACTCCTCTTACCAGCGCAAGCGCGAAAAATTAGTCGCGCGAAAATATCCTCTTTTACAGTATATGAATAAATAGACAGATAGAGAGAGATATCCACACTTATTCTTCCTCAGTGGATGCAAATGTTTGATAAATTTATCCCCCAAAAAAGTTTATAAATTTACAAATATATAACATATAGCATACATACACATACCTCATTTAACAACTGAATTCTTTAGGTTACTGTAGGAGCAGCCACTATGGCTCTTTACGTTTAGAAATTATTCATAGAGCCAGTATCTCTAAATTTACTGTTAAAGTGGACATTTTCATGGTGTGGAAATTTTCTCACACTTGGCGTAATTAGAAACCAGTGTGAAAATAAAATAATACATATATATTTTTTTGTGCTTATTACATGTAAAATCATTTTATGTTTTGATTCCACAGAATTAAAATCATGCATAATTCATCTAACTCTGCCGAGCACAAAGAATTACTCATGCTGAGAATTACGGGCACAAAAGTATCAACTTTTATGATACATGTATCTCAGTGACATGAAATTGATTTCATATCTATTTACAGACTAAGAGGGAGGGTAGAGATAGTCCAGGTTTCTGAGAAATCATCCATACATGGAGCATTTGTCCAAATCCAAATATTTTTTGGCTAAAATTGTGTATAACCAGTTTTTTTTCTTTCTTCACACTATATTTGCCTCATGCCAGGTCATCTCTGGCCAGTTCTTGTCTGACAAGAAAGTCGGCACCTACGTAGAGGTGGATATGTACGGTCTTCCCACGGACACGATACGGAGAGAACACCGGACGAGGACCGTGCCCAACAACGGACTCAATCCTGTCTACAATGAGGAACCCTTTGTATTCAGAAAAGTGAGAAGTCTTTTGCTTTAGCCATTTCCCTATTAAGTAGTGGCATGCAAAGTACATCTAGGGATCCTCCTCTTCTTAATAAATCGGTATGGCACCATAAGATAAGGACCCAAAAGGTTTCCATTCCATTTTTACATCCCTTCTACAGTTTGTTTTATGGTGGCTTTTTTTAAAGCACTTGTCTGAGATGGTAAGTGGAAGGGAAATAGCATATGTCAAACCTTTTTGTAAGTTGCCCACAGATCAAATGTTGAAACAAGATAAACTGACCCTTTATCACATTTCTATTGATGCCTTCAATTTATTTCTTTGGACCACCTATGAACTTTGTCTAGTTCATTTTGATAGTATTACATTGTCATGACATGGTTATTGGACTTGTCTTATTTGATATCAAATCTGCAATATTAAAGCATATTTCCTATTTCAGACCCACATAATGATTTCAAATAAGAATCAATACACCATCCTTTGAGTGCAATATGCATTAGCATTGTCATTTTGGATGTAATTCCGAATTATTAAGCAAGAGGTCTCCTTCATCTGTATACTACACCAGGCCATATATTGATTTTTTTTTAAAGGGACAAGTTCATAATATCATTGATACAGTGAAATATGTGAAAAATTATCATTGTTATTATCAATTTGAAGTAATACTCAAGAATTACACATGACCCACTAGCTGAACAACAATTTCTGTTTTGCAGGCGAAAAGAGCTTTCATATTTAGATTCCACATCCTGTCCAGAAATGACATTGTAAAACATTCATCAATTTGGACTCCGCTCTTCTGTCATCATTCTAAAAACATAATATGATACCAATGTATTCTTGCTACCAAGTACCATAAATCACTGTAGTAAAGGCATCACAGTTCTGAGTTTGTTTGTTTGTTTGTTTTGTTTTGTTTGTGTGTGTGTGTGTGTGTGTGTGTGCTAACAGGTGGTATTACCAGATCTTGCGGTCCTGAGGATAGCGGTGTATGAGGAAGGGGGAAAACTTATCGGGCAGCGAATTCTTCCTTTGGATGGGTTACAGGCAGGTGAGTCAACCAGACCAAATATCTCATAACGGAAACTTTGCCTTGTATCAGGAACAGCAAGATATTACAACATTAGGACCTAACATTGAGAAACCCTTTACATGATTTCTTCATACACCCTTGTGATAGTTTGTTTGCAGGTGTTGTATGAGAGAATTGGTGGGTGAAAGTAGCAATTTTTTTTCATCTGGTACATGATTTGTAAGGTCGTTAAGACCAACTTGAGCAAGATTTTACCTTCAAAATTGACCTGGGGGTCCTGATGCAGAACTTTGGACCCCACCCATCGGTTTATTTCATGTATAAACAGAGTAATCTCTCACCACCGAGTCCTCGCATTTATGTTCTCTTATGGTTGTATGTTTGTTCGTGTGTTCTGCAGGTTACAGGCATATTTCGCTGCGCACAGAGGGTAACTTTCCCCTCTCCTTGCCCACTGTCTTCTGCTGTATCCAGCTCAAAACCTACGTCCCTGATGGATTAACACGTAAGTCACAGGACTATGAAGTAAAAACATACAGCACCTTTCAAATCTTTTCATTTACTTCACAAAAGATACTGGTAATTTTTTTTTAGGTGAAAGTGTAAAGACATATGAAAAGCTACTCATGCATCAAAAGTTTTTAGTGTAGATATTTAATGAATATCATTTTTAAGAATTTTAGAATGACATATGATGGGTTTAGGCATAGTGTTAATAGTAGTTTTTAAAAAAAGGAACTTGATAGATGACAAAACCTTACTGCAAACGTGAAAATTATGTGGTTATTTGTATATGTATTTTGTACCCCTATTTTCAGTTGTGATAGTGTCATATTCACATTTCCTTTACTAGTGTTGGATTCAATCAAATTTTTTTTCTCCTTCCAACTTCCTTTCAGAATTTGTTGATGCGCTTTCTGATCCACAACTATACCTATCGCAAGCTGAGAAGAGAGCAAAGCAGCTACAGTCCATGGGCATTGAAGAGGTGACAAACACTTTATCATAAATATAGAGAAACACTGATGCATATAAAAACATCTTATATAGAAATACATATGTTTCAAATCACTTTAATATTCATTCCCAGACAGAATACCTTATTTTATTTTCATGAAAGTCTGTGATATGGAGAATGCGTTGTATGAAAGGGAAACTTTGTGCTCATATTGCATTAGGAACATTTCTATGTCCTTTGATTGCCTTTTCCTTAACTCCAATGCCATCAGCAAATTTGACTTCCAAAAGAATGCAATTTGTGTCCCGTTATGAGAATACAGCTGAATTTGAAATGTAAGTGATTGAAAGACACATATGCCTTCATTACGTTAGAGAATTTTCTGAATTTTGTCTGTGGTTAGTGTTTCATTACATTTGCATAACATTGATGTGATTTAGAACATGGAGGGATTGCAGATCATTAATTCTCTGCACCTGAGGTGAAGTTTGAATATCCCAAAGACTTGATATATCACAAGCATGCTTTCCACTCGTAATGTGTTGAGACATTTTCCGAATTAAAGAGCTACCATTGAACTCAGTCATCCATCAATCCAATTTATTCTTTTACCCCTGTGCAGAATGAAATCAGTGAGGTGCCAACAGTCAACAGCAAGAAGAGACCAACGGTGCGGCACCCTCAGACCCCCACCAGCCAGACCCCGGTCATTGGGGGGTTCACCCCGGGTGCCCCACCCCTCAAGCAGGGCTCCAACTTCATGGGCAAGTGTGATGGCAAGGAGAAACAAAAAGGTGAGGAGCAGAGTATTAGCACCAGGTCTGTGACAGCCATGATGCTGAAATGAGCAGCTGAACTATAAAAGTACCAACTTGAAACGGTGTCATAGTGTTAGAGCGCAACTTTGTCACCGTCTGCAATTCAGCATGAGACAATTCTGAAACACGTTATGTGAACCCCAGTTTTCTCACTCTAAATCATCAACCACAGACTAAAGCATTTTGGAAACTCTTGGATGGCTTATGTAGTTTCGTTGGGGGGGGGGGGGGGGGGACGGGACTAAAGACTGGCATCATTATGCAGCTGTACCATTAGATATGTTTTTTTGATAAGATATGATTCCCCTTCTTAACTGGCAATGTTTGTGTGCTGTCTATAGCCAAAAAAGATGCCAAAAAGGAAAGTATCAGTAATTGGTATCAATCACTTGGTGTTGTCTATGTTTAACACTAAAATATTCCAGATCATTTCCATTTTAGTGTTGCACTGGAGCTCTTCTTGATGTATTTGCAAATACCTTTTAAGGTACAATGTCAGTGCATTGGTTGCACATACACATATCTGAAATATCAGATTGTCTTGCATGGCATAACACTTCATAACAATCAAGCCTATGTTTCAAACGTTTGAACGCATTGTTATGATTTTATGTGACAGTCTCACTTTTCTTTTCTGTCCCCAGGAATGCAACCAATCACAGCTGAGACCCTGAAGAAGGAACGGGCCTATCAGAAGCTGTTAAAAAAGCAACAGAAGGAGCAGGACTCGTTAAACAAGAGACATTCCAAAGCAAGTCTCATATGTTTCTCTGTATTTTTTCTTTTACCTCTGGTTGTCTGTCTGTCTGTCTATATGTATGCATGTATAAATGCCTTGCATATTCATCATGTACATGTATATGATATGTACATGTGCATGTTTACATGTTTTCAGCTTATCTCTATATGCCCTGTAGTTCAATCAAACGATTGCAATGTACGTAAAACTCAGCATTCCAAATAATTTAGGAAGGTTACCATAGGAAAATATGGGTTGTGCAGTTGCAGCCAGGGTTTCGTCATTACGTTAAGATATCCTCTTGCTTTCATTGTAAATGTGGCCTTATGAAATTAGCAAATTGAACTGAGCCATGAAGTACAAGTAGTGATGCTGTGTGATATCGTGATTCAGACAAGCTAACAGACAAGATTCTATAGGTTTTCCTGGTCAATTTCATACTTACGTATGTCATTCAAGTTCCTATGCTGAGCATTCAGTTTCACACAACGCAAGCCCGCGGAAATATGCGGGCATTCAAATTCAGAATCCAAGCAATCAATTTCATTAATGGGAACTCTCATTTGTTTCTGGCAAATCAAATTCAAGTATGTGCTTTCAATTTCCAAACGTGGGCATTGCATTTCCTACTGCCACCAAACTCCTAAAGCGATGAAGGGGTGGTTCTTTCAAGCTTTGATCTCCTGTCGAGCGAGACATCGCGGCATGTAGACTTGAGCGTGGCGGTACCACTGCGCACATTTCTCTTGGGTGACACATTTCTCTTGCGTGACGACATCGACATTCATCCTTCCAACCTGGTAGATGAGTTCACACTTCCATTGTTGTAGGTTCATCCTTGCTTGCTGAGCCGCTTCCTGGTCCCCAATCCAACGTTGCCATTATGGGCGAGCAAGTGCAGCCTTAAATGCCGAATGAGCCATTTCAATTGGGTTCAGAAAGGGCAAATACGGTGGCAGGAACCTGAGCTGGATCCTTGGGTTGGTACCTTCAGGAAGCCATGCTCTGACGTGCGGACGTACATTGTCAAAGACCAGGAAAATGGAATCATCCAGTGGAAATACCTGCTGCATTGACGAGCTGTTTGGGCTAGAAAGGCCTCGAACGTATCCCTCGTCACAGTTTCCTCCGATATGGAATGGTGAACGAGGCCGATCTCTGGCAGATACGGCAAAAGTCATGTTGCAGTGTCTCCCAAGCTGCCCATGTACTACCCTTCTTTCTGGAACTCCATGAGGTGCTCTGCCAAACGATCTCCTTGTCCAGATGTTGTAGCCCGTCTTGTTGATGTACACACCGTGAGCCACAAACTCTATGAACCACTGCGCATATCACTGCCCAGGTCCATAGCTTGGAGAGAATTCCTTGGGTCGAGAACATCTTCTGTGAACTTCATGGTAATGAGCATTCCATCTAAGAATCTTGCTATGGTGCTTGTGCTCACAGGCGGTTTCTGTGACAAAGAAGCTTTGAGGTCTGCCTTCAGCTGTAGTAGAGTCATCAGGGAAATAAGCTCTTAGGCATGCAGCAGATGATTTCTCATCTCATCGTCCATTTTGTGATGTCTGTCACCTCCCCTTGGCAGCATATCACATCGACCATCTCTCAAATACAGTGTAGGTTGCTACTATCGACCTGGCCGTTGCTCGGTTTATTCCAAGCGTGTCTGCCAGGGCCATGTAGTCCTGATTGTCGTTCTCAAATGCGTCGATCAACCTTCCTCTATCCTCGTTTGAAATGCGCCTGTAGCGTTGAGCACATTGAGCTGCTGTTATATCTGAATGAGCTCTAACGTGAGAATGAACAGATAAAGGCCCTACCCAAAGCAACTGTATTGATGATAGAGCAAATTTATTCAAAACTAAATTAGAAAAGACACACATAAACCCCCAAGCTCATGTAGTGCAATGATTCATTTAAATTAGATGCACTTACTTGGAACTTACTTGGAACATAAATGCCCAACAAGGTTCCACTGCCAGCTTGAAATAAATTTGAATGCTCATTGCTGAAATGCATGCTCGTATCTGGAATTTGAATGACGCTAATGAACAACTGAATATTTGGATATTGAATTGGAATGACCAGATTGGGAATTTGAAAGCTGATTCAGTGCTGCGAGCGTGGAATATAATGCATGAAATTGAATGCTTGGAATATGAATTTGAAAGACAAAAGTATGAAATTCACTAGGAAAACCTATATTTGCTTATTTGTCATGGTGACCACAGGAAAGAGCTACTTTGCAGAAGACACACTACTCCACTGTGAATAAGATGGAAGCCTGTCATGACAGGGAGAAGTTGACACGGGAGAAGAGTCTGGAGAAGGCCATCAAAAAGAAGGGGTAAGTTTTACTTTGATTCATCTGATACCATTGTTGCAATGGGTTAACTTTCATCCCATTGATGATTAAATTTCATGACATTGATGCTAGGGGTGTACTTTTATTTTGATTCATCTGATACCATTGATGCAAAGGGGTAAACTTTCATTCCAATCTATCTGATACCATTGATGCAAAGAGGTAAATTTTCATTCCAATCTATCTGATACCATTGATGCAAAGAGGTAAACTTTCATTCCAATCTATCTGATACCATTGATGCAAGGAGGTAAACTTTCATTCCAATCTATCTGATACCATTGATGCAAAGGGGTCCATTTTCATTCCAATCTATCTGATACCATTGATGCAAAGGGGTAAACTTTCATTCCAATCTATCTGATACCATTGATGCAAAGGGGTAAACTTTCATTCCAATCTATCTGATACCACTGATGCAAAGGGATAAACTTTAATTCCATTCTATCTGATACCATTGATGCAAAGAGGTAAACTTTCATTCCAATCTATCTGATACCATTGATGTAAAGGGGTAAACTTTCATTCCAATCTATCTGATACCATTGATGCAAAGGGGTAAACTTTCATTCCAATTTATCTGATACCATTGATACAAAGGGGTCAGCTTTCATTCCAGGCATCTGATGCCAGTGATTCAATCCACCTGTCAATTGTGATGCTGGCTTATAACAGTACAATCATGCTACTGGAACATTACAGCTACATATACCAAATAACAGGAGTGATTTGATAATGATAACATGATTCCTGAAGTGCACAAGCTGTACAGATACATTCTACTGCACCACAAGAGTTCTTGATATATCTTATGTTTCATGCTATAAATATCCAGTTGAAAAGATGTGTTTATATGTGTAGCTTTGATCAGGAGTTGTGTTGATGATACCATATCTTTAGTTTGATGGGTAGTGTATTCTAGATTGGGTGCTGAATGTCTTTAATGTGATAGGTTGCAATCCATATTATGGGAATTTACATTGTTGATGATAACTTTGCACTGAGTTTTACACTATTAAATAACAGCAAGTTTTAGCTCAATGTTTCATTGATATACTTCAGACAATATTGATGTCATTTTTTTTTTCATTCCAATCCTTTATAACAACTACTTCATTTTCAGCTTTGAACAATATTAGCTGTATGTGGCAATATGTAATTGAAATGTGGACACATTCAAAATTATGAATTAGAGCTCTAGTTTTGCAGAGAGAATATTGTAGGAACAGCGCATATTTTTGATGATTGAAGTAATTTTGTTTTACAAAGAACTGCCTGCAAATTTGACACAATTTTCTGTTTCCATTCTTGATGCAGAGAGAGCAACTGTAGCGACCTCAAGATAGAAACGGAATGCCATGTCCAGTCGTTAGTGAACGATCATAAGGCAAGGGTGAGAGTTAAAACGCTTTCTTTTCTTTTGTTTTCATTTGCTTGTGGGTTGCCAAACATTTGATTTCTGTGAGTATGGACTATAATTTTTTGGTGTATTGCACGGCACAATGTCAGAATGATGGCCAGTCACATCAAGTGCAGTTCAGAATTGCTTTACATTTTTTGAAGACATAAAAGCCTTTGAATTGCATTCACTATTTCATACTGTGTTCAGTGCAGCACTTTGTTTTGGATTATAAGTATATGTGATGTTTGATTTATGTCTATTTGTGAAGAGTTCTGTTCAATCTAGTATATTGTATAGTATGTATTGTCCAGTTTGTCCAAGGTGGAGGCAGTGGAGAAGGGCACAGTTATAGCTGCCAACAACACACAGTTTCAAAACTTAAAGATAAATGGCCAGCAGTGCTCAAGAACATCCTAGTGTTCAAATTTTTACAAGGTGTCTACTTCACCACCAAATTGAGGGGTGGGGCATCTTAATGGCTGGAGACGGGAGCTGATTTTGTCTATAGAGCCAACGGCTTTAGCTGATGATGGTCACAAACGACACCTCCCCCCATCGCTGTTGCAATATTACAGGTGAAGGAAGTGGTGGCAGACCAAAGCAAAGAGTTTGCCGAGATGGTGCACCGCCAACAGATGGAGGAGGTGAACATGAAGGAGAACCACATCCACCAGCGCTGTGACCTCCTCAAGAAACTCATGGTCAGCACCCAAGAAGACCAGATCCAGCTCTTGGCTGGACGCCACGAGAGGTGAGGAATCCAGGGGAGACAGAGAGGAAGAGAATAAAAAGACCACTCATCAGTTGCCTGAGTGATAAGGTCCAGGCTTCAATGTCCATACCTGAGACATAAAGTGATAGCTGTTCTTTTTTGGGGCCATCTACTTTTGGAGTAGAGTGGCAGTTCTTCTTCTTGTCTTTTATTTTGTGTGGTTTGTCGTCAGTGTGATGAGGATGAGGCAGGGTTACCACGGTGAGATCAGATGGAGGAAGGAGATTACAGTCAGGGATTGGGGGGGGGGGGGAGGAGATGGGGGATCATTAATGCACATACTGTATCTGTCTGTAAAGAATGAGTGCCTTAACTTAGAACAAGCATGCTTTTTTGAGATCATAAGATGACAGAAGATTTTCTGATTGGAATACAAAATGATACAACACATGAGCAACGTCACAGTGGAATTTTGAGATTATGATTTAAATGGGGGAAAAAATAATCTGTGAGAAAAAAAGAAACAATAATGATATCTCTCCTCGCAATGTATTGTTTCAAGTTCCGTGCGCCAACACACATTTAATAGAATATTTCCCCCGCAGTTCTCATGAATACATGAACTATTGATATTTGGCTTTTGTCTGGACTCAGGGAAATGAAGGAACTGAAGTCCAATCAGGCCAAAGACTCGATGGAGTCAACAAAAGCTGTCAGTCATGACAAGAGTGTCAAGAACAAAGCTGAAAGAGACAGGTAAGAATCTTTGCCTCGTTCACAGGTAGAATTCTCCTAGAGGGTCCACTAGAAGTCACACATTTGCAAATAAACAATCAAGCAAATCAAAGAAAACTGCATAAAGAAAACAAATCGTTCTCCAGAATTACAGTTCTCTTTTCTAGAGAGATCATGAACACTTGCTATTCTTCCAAGAAATCAGTCACAGATGATTGATATGTTCATGGTTATGTGCTATTTAACTTCCACCAACGGAGTTGCTTTATGATTAATATAGGTGTAAACAATTATGATAGCAAACCTTGCATAACTCACAGAAGTTGATGCATATCAATTTATATGCTCAAACTGCAGGTTTGACCTTAATGTCAGTATTGGGATATGTGATTGTATAATTTTGATACTGTCAAAATTGATATTGCAACTAGTTGAGGAGTTCAGTGTTTGGATTGACCCTGTTTTATTATCATGCATTCAGATCAAATCTTGTTGGGCATTTATAGTAATATGCCTGGTCTGTACCATGATGAATAAAACAAGGTTTCTGTATCTTGCATCTTGTGGCATTAAACAACAAGTGATTTTTTTTCCACATTCTTTTGTTGCAGGAGGGTACGAGAACTTCAAAGTAATAATACAAAGAAATTTCTGGAGGAGAGGAAGAGGGTGAGTGTCAGTTAACAGAAAAACATTAAAGAGCAACATAACCCAGTGGCATTTTGTGAAAACCTTGAATATTAATAAAGGATACACAGAGTCTACTGCTCACGGCTACTTCTCACCAGATGAATTAGCAAACTTCAGAGCTGCATTTTTGTGGTCATTCTATGTTTCACATCTATTTTCCTTTTGCTACATAAAAAGGAATAGCCTTTCAATCCATGGAAGAAATCATATTTTGATCATGATATGGAGCTTTTCATACTGCACATGTTTTCTCATGTGGATAAATGTATATTGATATGTAAATACAGTATTTTTTTCTGCTTATTTAGATGCTTTTAAGATCAAGATAAAGTTAATCACCTCATCCCATCAAATGGTAGATAATCCCTCAAAATTGTGAATCTTGTAGGCATATTTTTGTACATTCAATGCAATCTCGAGGTTTTGTTTTCTGTCTGAAATTTCCCATCTTTTCACAAGGTGGATATTTGATTACCAATGACATTCTCTCTCCTTTTACTTTCTCTCTCTCTCTCTCTCTCTGAGTACAGCTGATGATGAAGCAAGACAAAGAGAAGGAAGAAGTCCAGCAGGTTCACAGCAAACAGATTGAGAAACTACGCAAAGAAGTGGAAAAGGTAGGAATATGCGAGTTGAAACCTCTTTTAAAGCTTCTTTGGAGTTACTCCAAAGTATGAAGTGATCTCTTTTCTGTGTGTCATTCGCTGAGTTTTCTAGGCGTTGTAGCTTGATTTTGTGAGAGGATATCGAGTAAAATTAGGTTCGTGACTGCTCAGCAAAACTGCACTGTTATAGAAGATGACAGTTTATCCTCTGTTATGACAGCTACGGCATTCCCCAGAAGAAACTCCAAAGTACTTTTTTCTTTGTAATGACACAGTCTGTTAAATTAATGCATTTTAGAGCTTATCTTTATTTTGCTTGGCGTGAAAAGTCATCATTTGCGGTGGTAACCTTGTATTGCCCAACAACTCTAGGGTTTGCACTGAGAGGTCAGTGTTGTATGTATTGTGCTGACAATTTCTTTTGGGTGTCACTCTGCTCTTGTTACAGTGCTGATGTACTATAATACAAGCTGCAGTGCAAACCAGTACAAAACCACCTCATATTCTCTATATCTTACTCAGTCACTGTGTGTTTATTTCTCTATCTCTCTCCCTCTCTCACTCTCTGTTTCTCTATCTTTATCTTTCTCTCTCCTTTATATCAGATGATGGAAGAGGAGAAAGTTGTCCTCGACGGAGCGGCCAACAAAGTCCGCCTTCCTCCGCTACCGGACGCATCAACCGTCTGACCCCGCACACCTTACCTTGGCCTCTCTGCCTGCAGTCACTGCCAAGCATGTTTCGCTCACAGCAGCCGTCTCATCTCCTAGGACAGGAGTTTCAGCTTTACAGAATCTTAGCACTGCAGGAGACCACTCCTGTAACATGGGTAGCAAGGTTAAACTGGACTTTTTCAACACTACTGCTTGAAAAAAAAGAAAAAAAAAACTTTGATGCAAAGATCTCTTGTATTTTTTTGCCAACCAGTTGTGTATCTCAAGCTGCCGTAGCCCTGCAGCTTTCTTTTTTCAGCTGATATCACACTACACGGCCAGCACACTTTCTATCACATGTTCAAATGACTGCACAGCAATGACAGGCTAAGGTGACATCAGTCTCCTTTGTGTAGCACTCAGTGAAGTCTGGGCATATTGTATAGCTGTAAATCAGTAGTATATGAAAATGAGTTAAGGTTTACCTGGCTGACATGATGGTGTTGCCATACCTTTAAGCAGCTTCAGGCTGTATTCAGCAATTTACCCAAAGCTTGGTGTGAGAGGACCACCTAAAGTTCCTATTGTGGAGTGTGATAGAGAGAACGAGTTGATTTTTTTGCACAAAAGTCGTGAATCAATTCATAAAATTTTTATCATTCCAAATTCATAAAGAAATACCGTAAAGCAGGAGAGGACCACAAATAGGTGAAATTTCAGAGTAATATCAGGGATTTTGATAAGAGGCAGTTTGTTTGAAGATGATGAAGGACCAGGAAAATGGGAACAAATACTTGATTCACACAGTGTTGCCATGGTGATTATCAATCTCATGATGCATCATTCTAGGACTCTGTAGTGTCCATGAACTTTTCCCACACATGTGGATATATCGATCACTCGATTGGGATACCCTTTCTAAACAGTATCGAGGCATATAGGTTCCAATCTTGCAGAATCAAGGTTGGTGGAGACCTGCTTTGCAGGGAGATGTCACTCGTGCATGGACAGTCATCAGCAGGAGTTCAGAGGGCATCTTAGAAGGAGCCGCCCCATGATGGATCTGGCTAATTTCATAGCTCTGGACTTTCTCCAAAGGAGTGCACTGCATTGCACAAAGACAAATGACTCCTGATAAGGAAGTGAATTATGCCACTGTAATCCCAATGATGAAACCAAGTTGACTTGATCCTGCTTCACTCAAAGTCTGGGGCTTTTCTCTATGTCCTGTAACATCTGGAACTGAATGCATGCCTCCTTTGTTCTGTACTATCAAATAGAAAGAAAACGAAACAATTTCACTTTTCAAGATATGCGATGACATCGTGAGTTGGGAGTGCTATTTCATTTTTGTTTGACAGCACAAAAGTACAGGTTGCTCTAGTGGGGAGTGAAGGACTCTTTTACTGAAATGGCATCACTTCTCAACACAAAAGTAGCTTCAGAATTTCCTTTTTTTTTACATGTAGATATTTGATGGATTGAAAGATAAGCAAACATTCTTTTTGGTCCTCACACCACGCCAGACAGACTGCACTAGAAGGCCAATGATCACTGTTATCGTGACTGTACAGACAGGACTTGATCCTCAGCTAGTACTAGACATTTTTATACTGAAAAGTTTCGAACAGACTATGACAGTAAAAATGCTGTGCCATCGGCAGCAGTTCTTTTCTCTACAATGTATATTACATGTATATCAAGTGTGTATAAAGTTTCTATTGCCACAATCACTTAACTCTGCGAGTGGAATTTGCATGTACGAGTATGTCAGTTGTAATTTTTCAGGTGTCAAAACTGGAAATATGTACATAGCCCCTCCAACCGTTTTCTTCCTCTGTGATTGAATGCTAGGTTTCCCTGCCTCATGACGTGTATCATAGTTTTCAGCGAAGATGATTGTTTTGTAAAACAGTTTATATTGGAACTCTGTGACGTCTACATGGATTCATATGTTCAGCTTTGTAAATTATTTCAGAAATGTTGATGCATACATCTGCTGCCATACAAGGCTTCTTGCCTTTAGATATATGGCAAAGACCTCCTTTAGATACCATTGTCTTCACATCTTAGATATTTGCCCATTTTTGGTGTCCTTGTTGTCTTCTAAAAATACACAGAAAACACTCCACAAGGCCATGACAGGGAAAAGGGACATACACTGCACAGATATATCAGCTGGCACTCTGCGAAAGCTTGATAGAGTTGCATGAGTGGCAAGACAGTTCTATTTCTTCAAGCAATACGGCTGGCCTCACCTTTCCTTCCTCTCCACGTTACAAAGGCAATACTTTCAATAGAACAAGGCTCACTCCTTTTCCTCACTGCATGGGATACACTCGAAAAGATATTTTTGCTATGAAGTCAAACATGAGTTATCTATGGTAAAGTTTGTAAACATGCAATAACCCGTTGAGCACCCTGCCATGAGTAAAAAAGCAGTAATTTTTGTGTTGGGGCAGGAGTGTAAGGTTAAGCCTTTTGCTTTATGTTCCACATGTTCGGTTCATACTTCCTATCTGCATACTTGAATAGTGAGAACAAACCAATAAAAATGATAAACAGTCATGTCGGGTCGATTGTCTTGGTTAGAAGTGAAACTCTTTTAATGTATTTTCTTTTTCATCATAATAGATGGTTGTGCTTACAGCATTCACAACAAACAAAAATGCTGCCATCATTTCTTGAGCTGAAACTTGTAACTGTATACTTTACCTTACTCGATCGTTGGCACGCTATTGAAGAAGTTGCTGCAATGTACATTTTATGAATTCAGGATTATGAAATCAATGTACTGTGATATTATTGGTAATGCAAATTGCCGTAAAAGCAGAAAAAATATGAACATGTATCTTCAGGATTAGTGCTGTACCATCAGGTTTGGTGGAGGAAATTTAAAGGAGATAAGTAATGGGGAAGTTAAGAGTGTTTTAATCAAAGCAGTTGATTAATTTGAAATAATGAATGTAGAGATTTGGAAATTCATACAAGGATTTGCCCTCTTGTTATTCCTGTTGCATCTCCTGCTCATAGCTTGGTGCTGATGTAGGTTGAAAAAGCCTTGTCATGCATTCTCAGTTTCATTAGAAGTTTTTAAATTCTTGAAAGTTCTTGTTTTCGTAGAGAGCTGTGAGTGGGAGAGAAAATCTCTTCTCGTGTTAACTTTCTTTGCTATGTTTATAGTACCTTCTGTGGCTATGAAAGCTGAATGTAAGTAATGCCATTACTTATTGTAAGATAAACAGAAACAAGCAAACAAATTGCCATGTCTACATAAAACCTTGAGCCAGCCCGTAAATTATGTGAGCCCCCAAAGCACAAAACGTAATGATGTCACATTCAGTTTGGACTTTTAGTGTGAATAGCAATCTGTTTCCTCTGGTTTGAATCTGTCAGGGAAGCTCCATCTTTTCTGATCCCTGGTTGTCATAACGACACTGCAGATTTTGTGATAGTGGGACTGTCCACTTACTACATGAGTGTTCTGGTTGTGATTGCAAGTGCACGTTTATCGAGGCTTGTAATCTTCATGGCTGTTTAACTGTTTAATTATGACATGCAATATTTTCTGGTTTATAAGAGAATGGACCGTGACTAAACAGGTTTTATGTATGTTTATGTAAGTAGTTGGACTTTATATTAGCTTTCTGCTCACATGATGAAGTGATGTTAATATGTTAATAGAATTGTGGATGTGGCGTGTATAGATATCTCATCTGCAGCTACAAGGGTGTTGAGTTTTTGTGCAATGAGAAATGTTCCAGTAAAGTCATGTGTTTGGTGTGTTTACTTTATGAAATCTCCACAGTTGGTACCTTGTTATTGTCTTTAGCTACATGGCAATGTAAGAAAATTGTAGTTAGTAAAGTTTGCTATCTTTCTATGGGTTTTTTTTTTCTCTGAGATTTTTTTTTCTTCTTTTAAAAGTATCTTTTCTCGTTTTCTTTTTATCATTTTTGGCGGTGACAAAATCTAAATGTTAGCTTCAAGCCCTGCAGCATACAGCAAGATGACCTAAAGTCACTTTAACATTCCGAATCGCTTTAGCATAGTTTTGTCCCTTTCACGCCATTTGCCATGGCTAAGAGTAGTGTATGTATGGAGTGGTTGATGCTTCTAACACTAAAAGCTTGCTTGTTTTGATGTACAGACATGTAAAATTAGTGGTAAATGAGGCCAACTTTAATGTATCCAGATTACAGCCTTTTTCCATGTGCGTCAGTGAATTGTGTCTCCCTTAATGTGGATGTAATATATCTCTCGATATTCTATGACTGGCAGGCCAGTACAGAACTATTTTTACCACGATGAATATAACATTATATCCTCCCTTTTCTCCAAACAGTAAAAGCCAGGAATAGGAAAGGACATACTGGTAGACAGATTAATTACGATGCCCTTTACAGTGTCTGTTTCCAAGGAAAGGCTTAGTGATGTAATGGCATTGTTACAATTCAGTTCATTCATGCCGTTGCTTTTAAAACAAATCCATCCAGACGGTTAGAGAATGTTTCACCCTTTGTGATTGATTATAAGATGATTACAAAGTGAAGAAAGTATGAATTCTCATTCAAGTATTGGCGCTGGTTTCTTCAGCAGATGGCTCCAAACAGGGCCTCGTATTGAACCAATCGTGTGCAAACACAAATTGCACGCGTGGTTTGTGATGCCACAGATACCGCATGAGCGAGATTAGGTTAAGCAATGTTATCATTTCAACTTCAACCACCAACACCTCGTTAATACTCTCATACCCACTGACAGCTTGTGTACACGCAATGTCAATGGCATGTTTTAGGCAGCAGGATTGGGAGGATTAAACATTTGACTGTTCTGAATGATGAAGCGCAGCAATGTACATTCATGCAGGGTTAAGTGTCAAACGTCCAGTACCTCAAGGCAATTACAAAATAGAAAACTTTGTCATGTGTGGATTACAATGTAATTCTACATGGTGGTCTCCAACTGTTTATTCAGGCATGATTTCCTTTTTTCGCCTTGGCGAATCTAATGAGGGGAAATACAGAATAGATAGTATTCAACATACAACTGAAATCGTACATTCATATGTCTTAAAATGTTACCAGAGCTTTTTTGCCACATAAGTATGTGAGCTTTGTGCATTCTACATTTTGTAAATTAATGTATTACAGTGTATCTCCTCTAGTTTGTGTGTACTACTAAATACACATTTTGTCAGTATTATAAATGATACACCAGCTTTGAGTTAAGGACAAGTGGCGGCTAATGTGTAATATAATATGGATTCATCCATGTTGTGATAACAACATTAAATGTAACTATCCTTTTGGTCTCTATATCTCTTTCTATTTAAATACTGAAAAAGTAAGAATGTATGAAATTTTGTGTGTAATATTGTTAATTTATAAACGTATAAGGTGTAATATACATCAAGAGTATTTAGTTTAGTGTGTATTATATAATAATGCAAAGTGATGTTAGTATACAATCCTATTCAGACTCCCCCATTTCTATCCCATTTGTATTATGTGTTTTGTGATATTAAGGCATGTTCAATGTTTTTAGTGTGGTCAGAACAAGTGTACTGGACACGCTGAAACTCAGTACATTAATTTTCGCGTATTTCACATTACTTTTGGCTCGCTTGTATTCTAAAACCTGCAAAACTAACTTGGCAATTTTATTTGCCTGTTTTGAATGGGTTGACAATTGCACAGTGTGAATTCAAGAATCTGTGAATATGTTTTTGAGCCGCTCAGTGCGAAAATATCGAAGTTTCAGTACTTCTGTCGTTTTTCTTTAAGTGTAGAAAATGCTTTAAAAACCAGCACAAATGTGCAATATGGGGCTCTACCTTACATTTAAGGATTCTAAAGATAAAAAAGACGATGCCCTGTACATGGACAGACAAATGTAATATCACTTTCTTGTATTTATTGAGATGGCACATAATATTATACTCGTTTGTACTTAGTGTAAGACTGTAGGCTACACATTCTGAAATGTGAATAATTGCAAGATAAACTTTCTCAATGACCAGCTGAATTTTTGATTATTTAATATCTAGAAGCTATATTGTACCTAGATGATTTATTACTTTTGTTAGCAAATTTGACAGTGTATCAACAAGGTCTTAGTTTGTGCAATATGACATGAAGGAAGAAGCTTTCTTCTTTTTTTTAAGCACAATTTTGCGCAAACTCTAGTCACCAGTATCAGTTTTTCAGCATGTCATCTGTGGCATGTTCATGGAAGATGGGATCTGTTCTTATTTTTGTCGAAGGAACACCTTACCAGTACTTGTAATGGAGGAAAAGAGCATTACCTGTGATACGACGCGGGATGATGAATGATATCATTTGGGGTCATCCATCTCAGGGTCTATCAAAATATGTTTTTGTTGTTGTCGCATAGATGAATCATTCGATTTATCAGGGTTTGGGGATGAGCAATCTAAGTATTTGAATTTCTTATTTATTTGCTTTTATTCAACTTCGTCATTATCAAAAAATAAACAAAGAACCATCAAAAGTCAGGATAAATCCATTCATAAATATCGGCTTCGCCAGAGTGTCTAACATGCTCCAAGGATAATACAATACAGCATGCTGCACATGTGGCATGAATTTAAATTTTTGATGGGAGGTTTAGTCAGCCCATCCCAGCCAGA